>NC_133063.1:12021562-12321562 GCF_048771995.1 Taeniopygia guttata | reverse complement strand
TTTCTCCTTTCTGTCCTACAGCTGTTGAAATAACCTCCTGCCTGACCAGAATCTGAAGCAGACAGTGTTTGCAGTATGACAGGTATTTTGTGTAAGAATGCACAAAAGTGCAGTAGCTTTTTAGGCTCCAATAGGCCTCTAGTAGCCTCTAATAGGCCACCCTTAGTGATTTATGTTCTGTTGTACTTTAAGCTTGGAAATTTCCGACCACATGAGCTCAACTCTGTGAGTCCAGGCAGAATGTTTCTTGCTCACAAACTGAGCTGTGGTTTGTAATCTGCTTACCAGATGTGTTTTTAAAAGTCATGATGCACTTGACCTTTGAAGGAAGACATTAGTTTGAGGTATTTATTTTCAATCTCAACCTAGAACATTCTTGTCTAGTGGTCATATGCCAAAACACAATATGCAGTATAAGAGAGAGGGCTCTTGAATCTATGTTAGAAAGTATTTGTTTTACCTGCAAGAACTTAAAGAGAGAACTTGATTGGACCTTCAAGTGCAGTCTGGTTATGCTACAGTTTATTTTCAGCTGTACTTGATGATAAACTGTACTTACTGACAAATAATTTGTGGGTGCAGTCCAGCTGCATTTCATTAAGGTAATCCAATATTGCTGGGCTTCCAGAAGCATTCTTCTGTCTTTCAGGAGGGTGGTGTAATTATCATGCTGGATAGCACTCAGGTGATTATTGAAGTGGAACATGGGTGGGTCTTTTCTACTTAAAATAGTAAGGGAGTGGGTGTCTGAGAGTTATGCAAGCTAGTAAGAGGCACAGCCATCTGCAGCTGCTCCTGCCTAGGAGGGAGAAAGGAGGTGGAGTTGCTCTAACCTGGCCTTCAGGCTGCTATCTGTTGCTCTCCACTGAAGGCCAAGAGTAGCTCAAACTTCAGGTAGGGGATGGGAGGGAATGGAGGGACCAGACGTAACCAATACCACTCTGTATTGGCTGTGCTTTCTGTGTGGAACAGAGAAGCTGAAATCAAAACTTGAGTCCTGGTCAAATAGTAACAAAGAGACAGGCTTAGTCCCTTTCTAGGGAAGGCTAAGAGACAAAAAGATTGTAAATTGTGTTTGCTGCATCCTCCCTCTCCTTACTCTGTGCTAAGGCTCTCTTAAGAAATCCTACCTGTTCAGCTGCTCTAAGATGTTCAGATTCCTCACTGAACACCTAAATACTTTATCTAGAGAAGATTCCTGAGGACTCAGGAAAAGGCTTTTTTAATCCCACCAGTTTGCTAAACACAGGGTCAGTTAATGCGGAGTTATTCTTAGCCTAGTAGTTTTATGCTGAAACCTGCCAGTTTTCAGCATAAAATATTTATTTTTCCACTTGTTTCACCAGTTTTGGTCATCCATATTTATCACTCTTCTATTTACCTTTTTAAACTGAAGTACACTATTTCCTAAAGCTTCATGCATAGTAAGATAAAATCTGGCAGACTTTTATTTGTATTCACAAAGTTGCAATGCATGTTAAAAGAAAAAATTGACTCCCTTTTAAAAACTGAACGTATAAAGTTAGACTAGTGAGTTACAATCGGGAAATTAGGATGGAAAATTAAGTTAAAAATTCAGTACCTATGTAAATATCTGATTTAAATAGGCACAACTGTGTGATTTATATCACTTGATACCAAATGATCTCCCCAGAAGGAGATCATCTTAAAGCAAACAAAAACTAAGTTATCCAACAGTACACTACCTTCAGACTTAAATTACTGTTATAGGACCTCAAAAATAAATGTGAAACAATTGATGATTGACCATAAATAATTGAGAACTAAGAAAGCAAAGAGGCATGTTGACCAGACAGGTAAGCATTTCTAGTTCATATCAGTTACCCAGTGTGGAATAGAAGCTAACAAATTCAAGACTTCAAAAATAAAAAGTTAAAAATTGGTCATCTTTCTGTCATGCTGCTTTCAGGACTCATTTGTGACTAGGTTTATCAGGTTTGATTTTTTTAGCAAAGTTCCACTCTTAGTGGTTTTATTCCTGAGAAACACCACACTAAGAATCCCTCTATCTTTGAGCTTATCTTGAAAGATGAAACTCTTACTTAATAATCTATTTTATTTAGAAGATAATATGGACTCACACAGCTTGCACATTATTATAGCTTTCTGAAATTTGAAAAAGGCACAAAAAACATGGTGCTAGGTTTTTCGTAGCCTTGAAACACAAAGACTTTTTTCCCTAAAAGTGATCACCCATGATAAAATACCATTTCTTCAAAGAAATATTGTACTACTACCATGAGGTTGCATGGAGCTCCAAATTTCTTTGACTTGCCTAAAATTGATAATAAACTTGAGAATTGCTTGTCAGTCTTTAATTTATGTCTCTGGATGAAAAATATTAAAGCAATATGTCAATGATATGATGCCCTACGAGGTAACTGTCTGATCCCAGTATGAATACTTAAGGTTTCTCATCCTTCTAGTTTATCATATTTAGCAGGAAATATGTTTCTGTGTGTAAAACCAAGGCAATGGTAAAACAGTGCTTCTATTTAAAATTAATTTAACATTTAATATTTTTTATTCACTCCCCTCTTTTCTTTCTATTTCAGAGAATGAGATAACACATTATTAGTTACAGGCATATCTGAGAGTATTCCAAAGGCTGCTTCATCACCACCTCTTTGAGAACATTTCTACAAATTACATAAACATTAACTATAGTTTAAGAAGAACATACATTTTAAAATAGGTCCTATAGTGTAGCAAAGAAACTATTATTTCCCATGTAAAATGTACTAGTATCAGCATTTTGATCCACATGCTCAGAAGTTATGATTCTTTTAACTGATATTGCAAATGTGGAACAGCAATATTCTTGCATTATTTTGCACCAAGTGGAAACTTTGAGCTGTGTTGCTATATATAAAAATAACAGAAAAGGCAAATTGATGGAAGTAGCAATGATAAGAAGCAGAATCCTTTTTCTCTTAGGAGTCATAACTGCAAAACTAAATGGAAGGGAATTGGTTGTAGTACGAAACCAGGAAATAGATTCACAAATAGAAACTAGTAAGAACAAGAAAAATAGCAGACTACAGGTAGATTTTTAAGTTTTACTTTCCAAATAAACAATAGGATTTTCCCACTAGGAAAGATTATCTGCTATGAGAAACAATGAAGCAATGATATTTTAATTTAGTCTTAATAAAACAAGCCTTTCCTTCCAAATATTAGAGTCTGAGAAGCTGTAAACTAGGCAGGGAGATGCTTAAAATTTCACAAGAAAAAGTGGTTAAAGCATTATGCTTTTTAAAACATTTTCACAGATTATGTCATTAACCAGCTTCATGGAAGGCAAGGCAGCAGCTAAAGACAGAATTATTTTCTTCTGCAAAACTGCTTTGACTTTCTTCTCATAAATCTGCTGGTTTCCACTGTTAGGTAATTTTTTTAAAACACTTAGTTTAATGAAAGATGATGAGCATTCTTACTTCTTTGGTTATTTTTTTATATTTCCTTATCTTCTTTCCTTAAATTCTGCTGAAATCTTACTCTGGAAGGGTTTATTTAATGGAAAAAATCTAATACTGGCAATCTGTGCCTCTCTGGTCACATCCACCCAGATTTCACCATTATGAAAACACCAGTTGTCCCAACAGTCCTGGGAAGCAGCTGATGTGATCTATATTAATTTTACTGAGAGAGAAAACAAGACATAATGAAAGTGTCTGGAAAACTTTCCTGTGAATTTTGTAGCAGTGCCAGGACCTGAACACGAATTGTGGTGTGATTTGATTCCTAAGCCAGTGGTTACAAAACTACAGCTACGAACTCATTGCACAATTGTGGTAAAGAGTCTTCAGATAATTCACAAAATCATATTGCCTTTTCAGTTAGAGAATTTGAGTGTAAGAGACTGTGAGAAGTTATGCTCTCTTGGTATGAAATATTTGGAAATAATCACATTTTCCTGCGACTGTGAAAAAATATAGCCAAAAGGCCTGTAGCATTAATTGCTAAATAAGCTTGAGCCTTTATACACCTGTATTTTTCTCTTCAGAGAAGTATGAATGAAAAATGCCATCATAACAAGTTGTGTTACATACTTACACCAACAAATGTATGTATATGCTAAAAAAGAAAAAGGAGAGAAAATATTTATTCCAAGAATAGTTATGTAGTTGCAGTACAGGAAAAGAACATTTACTCCAAGAAATATGGTGAAGTAGCTGAGCAGACATGATGTCAGACATAACGTAGGACCCAGGAAGGATGCATTGTCACTGCAGTTAACTTCTAACCCCATTTAAAGAGATGGGAACACTGGCTGGTTTTCTTAAAGACATACTTAAATCCTCTTGTTCTGTGGCTACTGCATCCATTTTTCCAGGACATATTCTCCTCTCCTGCTCTCTGTGTCTTGCCCAGGCAGATTTCTGGTAAAAGCAGTTCATGCCTGTGGTTTTTAACCTGCCTGAAAGGAGCCAGAGTAGTTGTGTGGGAGGGAGAGCAGCAGTACCTGTGCCAGCAGAGCAGGCACCAACTGGCTTCTGGACAGAGACCTTAGGCTGGGCTGAGAGACAAGGGAAGATGACCAGTTTAGGATGAGGAATTTAGGGAGACACGTGAAAGGAATGGGATCACCCAGAGCAGGAGGAATAGAATTTTTTTTTCTTGCAGACATATATTTCTGAGTTGGGATACACTGGGAGTCTAAGGATAAGCCGAGACTGGAGCAGAAGGGGCTGGGGGCTGTATGTTACCTGAGGGTCCAGGAGGGATGGGGCTACACTGGAACAGCTGCTCCACTCCATTGACTCAGACAACTCGGCATTCTAAGGTTTGTGGGCCAGAGACTTGACAAAACACCCATTAAAGCTAGAGGGCAAGGTACTGCCTTCAATTCTCTTTTGATGCTGGAACCTTGTTCTCAAGGTACTGCCTTCAATTCTCTTTTGATGCTGGAACCTTGTTCTCAGGGTACTGCCTTCATTTCTCTTTTGATGCCTGAACCTTGTTCTGTCACCAGCAGATATACCAGAAGGAGCCACGAGGGAATTGCGGCACCAGGTAACAGCCACTGAGCACACAGAGGGTATTTTCCTGGCTGTTTGCCTTGTTGTGAATGGACCCTGAGGAACCAGAAGAGACTGTGGGGGCCACCAGAGACCTTTGGGGCAGTTGTATTTCAGCAGCTGGAGCCAATCTGCTCTGGCCTTTGGGCTGGGGTTAGCACCACAGCAAACCCTATTATTTCCCCTATGTGCACTGTTCTGCACACTGCAGCACCACCTTTTTCCTCTAGCTAAGCTCTGGCAATTGAATAGAAACGGACCTGAAACATTTTCTCTTCCTCCTAACTTTAACCCAGCTGGCTTTATCTAGAGATACATTATTGCTAACATCTTTCTCTCTTTAAACACTTTATTGGTGAGATGCCATAAAGTTAGGGTTTTTAAAAAAGTGCTTGCCTTCTTCTCTACTGCATTACCCTGAAAGACAAAACCTGTCTGAATAGTTTCTTTCTGTGTGCAGGGGTGAGTTAGAGTCTGTTTATTGCCCATCTCACCTTTACAACCAGCCAGTTCAATCTTCAGAGCACTACTGGGTATATGAACAAGGTATGGCTTGTTCTCTCATCATGTGTCCTCCATCCCAAATAATTTGAAACTGAGACAGTTTAAACAAAGACTTTGAGAGAGTAAGACCTAGTCACTGCAGTTCCTACCCACATTTGTGCATGCATGCATACATACATGTATGCATATACCTATATCTAGATGCATATGGAGAATAGAAGAAAAACAAGTAATTCTAAACTCAGAGCACATCTAGTTCAATTTATTCCTCTGTAGTTTTGCCATGGTTCTTAATAGCTGCTCCCTACAGTGGATAACAAGTGCTGGGAATATTTTTCTTGTGTTAAAAATAGGATGTTTATTAATGGCTAATATTCTGGCAGCCATGCTTACTACAACAATTCTGTATATGCTGTTAACAGTGACTCACCTATAGGCCTGTATGCCTCCTTCATAGAGATATCCTGAGACTGTCCTGCATTTTTGTCATTGCAACCATGTGGACATCAGAAACATACCTGGGCACCAGCAGTATGCTGCTTTTCTTAAGGCAAAACCAAGCTAGGCTGTCCTCAGCCTTCCTGTCCTCAACCTGTCTCCTCCTTCTTGCTTTTGCTCATTCTTCTTCATCCTGAGTTTACCAGTTGAATAGTTCATCTTTTACAAGACTCTCTGAAGAGATCTGAGCAAAAAATCAAAATCAACTTTCTTTATAGAATGTATCTCCTCAGGACAGCCCATTTTAAATGTCCACAACTATCATGGCTGGACAGCAACCCACTCTATGGCATGTTTTTCAATACAGTCTATAATAATTTATAAATCCTCTGAAATGAACCCTAAATCACCTCCATCCCACTACTCTGTACAGTATGAATTATACTTTTAGGAGATATGAACTGGACTGCTTGTTTGCTTGTTGACAGAACAGAGGGGGTATTTTTAAAGCAGAGCAGTCTTAGCAGGATTTGACTCTCAGTGCCACAGCTCTGTCTCATGTCTCTTAGACTAAAACAATTTTTTTTTTTTTTTTTTTTTTTTTTAGTTTTTAGCTTTTCACTCTGTTCTCTCTGAAAAGAGAGTCCTGACCTCAAATACCTGTTCAAGGAGATGCTTCTGAGCCATACAGTTATATCCCTAGCCAACACTCTGAATTTTTCAGTAAAGCTTTAATCCTGGTCCTGTAGCATGCTGCACATTCTCGACTCTGAATGACCTGAGCATATGGAACGAAAATGCCAGGAGGTTTAAGCTCCTGCTGTAACGAGACCCGCAGGATTAACAAACCTTGCCGACTGCAGCTTTGCTGCTTTCCCCTTCAGCGCTTTCCCACGAGAGGGCAATGTCATCCCTAGTTTTCACCCTTCAGCCGCAGAACACTCCAGAGCTTTGTCAGCCTGCGCATTTCCCCCTCTAGTGACCGATCCACAATCACTTTGCTCGTTGTTCTTACAGAAATGCATCTATTTAGCATTGTGGTTATTTACCTTCCATAACTGGTCTACCATTTGCTGGCAAAGGAAATAACTAGAAACTGCGAGACTTGCTGGCGAAGTCACTGATAGCTCCAAAATTATCTGTCATTATGTGAGCCCTGAACTTGCATGCTCCTTTGAAATATTGCAATGTGCTTTATTCTTATAAATTTATACGAGGAAAGTCGCTTCAGACATTAGTGCTGGCTGGCTATCCTTAAACAATACAATTAGCAAGCAGATGAACGGGAGTTGTGTTTTTGTGTAATTGTTACTGAAAGGGAGCTGTGGGGGGAAAAGTTCTGAGGAAAAATAGGGTAATTTAAATGATTTGGCAAATCATCAGTGCCAAAGTTGTCCTGTAAGTCAACCTCATGTGTCAATAATCTGCAATAAGAGCTCTTCATATATATCAGGAGCAAGCTAAGTGTTTGTTGTTTCAAACCCAAGGTGAGTCAGTCATGCCCTACCCCTTCCCCCTGCACCCATCTGTTGAAAATGTGTAGTTTTTATAGCTGTTTTTTGTTCTTTTTACCTTTACAGGCAGGCAGGACAAGCTAGCAGCACCGTCCATCCCAGTGATATCAGTTGTTTTGCCATCTGGCCTGTCAGCAGTGCAAGCACAATATTGCAACACCCAACTCCTCCCCATCATTCTCTCTTCACCACAGCAGCAGGAAAGATGAATGGTATTCCAGAAGAAACATCTCAGCAGAAATCCATGCCAGTGCTACATCTCTGCATCTCTCAGGAAGCCTTTAATATCTTTCTGGATTGACTCTACGTGAATTACCCAAGCGAGTGTGTGTCATGTCCAGGGCTAGGTATCAGAGCTCCTGGCTCCAGCCCTTCTGTTTTGACACAGCTCTTTCAAAAGGTAACTGTAGAAACTGGTAAGTTTTCAGAATTGCAACTGATGTAGCTTACACAAATACTTTCCTTTACTCAAAACGTGCATACTGCAAGTTTTAAGCCCCTAATATCAAGGGAGGAAAACCATTCCTGTTTGAGTTGCTGCATTCTCATTATTTTAATTAAATAATGGCCTTTTTTTAATAGTCAAAATCACCTGTCCAAAGCAAAGAAAATAATAAAATTGGACTATTTTATTTTTGTCTGAGATACATTTTCAATTTGGTATTTCAGGGATGAGAAAATTCAAATTGTTGATGTTTTGAAAATGTTCCCACATATGCCTTCTTTGCATTTCTTCCACCACTGTAGATCATGCTCATTCAGTGCAATCTTAGCTGCTGTGGTTATTCATGCGCTGCAGTGGAGCATTCAGCTGCTGATGGAGATGTGTGATGGAAAAGGAGCATTGCTGCCTACTATGAGCAATAAATATGACATGGATTTGGCAGCTTTGTAGTTTCCATTGTCTGAACATCCTTCTAGACTCATCCAGAGTCTCTTCTGCTATGTGAATGGTGTAAAAGGATTAGAAGAGGGTCATGAACATCCACATGGTTCATGTTACTTTTGCCATTCATCTCCTCTCTTGCTTTATCTAGAAATTATTTGTTAGTTTAATTCTCCAGTATGGTAAGAGACTGAACACATTTACAGGACCAATATTTTTCTGCTTTTCTCCCCTTTGTTTCGTGCATTTTTGTTGTTGTTGTTGTTTTGGTTTTTTGTTTGTTTTTTTTTTTTTTGGTTGGTTGGGGTTTTTACTGTGGTGCTTTTTTCTTTGTTGGGGTTTTGGTTTTTTGGCCTTTTTTGGTGTTACATGTATTAAAAAAATTGCAAAGGTTATTTTTTGTTACTTAAGTGCAGCTCCTCAGTTGTTTGTTAGTTTCATGTTTTGTCTAGGTACTTAAAAAGGAGTAGTTAAACGCAATTCTAACTGAACAAGCTGAACAGTCTCTCAGCAGTTACACCTATGGAATATTGCCAAATTGAGTTGGGCAGTGCCCTGGCAGCTGGGCTGAGCTTATCTGTACTGCATGGCACACAGCTGTGCAGCAGCAGGGCACCTTTGGCACAAATACTTGTGTTCACATGTGTTCACTGACCCTCAAAGCTTGCATTTAGAATAAGATTGATGGGAAGGAATAAGAGGTACATTTAAAAGCTTTCTCTGTCCACATGAAATAAACCATGTCTCTAACACAACTTAACTAACTTACTGTCCCTCCCTTGCAGTCTGGAAGTTTTAAAGTGTGTGTTTGGGGATTAAAGCATGTGGTTTCCACAGAGCATGTCTGCATGTCTTCTAGTTTTTGGGACCCTGGTTCAGAGATTTAGTATGTGTGATATATTTGGAATAGATTTTGTTTTACACATGGGGGATTCTGTTTTAATAAATCTAGATTACATTGCTTGTGTCATAAAAATATAGACCATGACATACATGATTATGAGAGCCTTTCAGCTAGATTTGGCAAGTCATACTACTGTAAAAATATTTAAACAAGGCAACTGCACAGTCCAAATAGTGACACTGTGGTTTGTTTGAATGATTTTTAAACCACTGTCATTTTTCTAGACTACATGGGTATGCTTTGAAACAGAACCTTTTGAAATGAACCCTAAATGCACTTTGGCAGTTGGAATCAAGTGATTTTTTTTTTAATTGGATCCTGTGATTATTAACTTCTTGGTTACTGGGAAAGAAATCCAGATAAAGTGTCAGTCGCTCTTATTTGCATTTAACTGATAGAAACTGACATGTTTTCATTTTATCTTTCACAGATTTCAGCAGAAGAATTCAAATGTGCACTTTGTTCTTTTCTTTAAGCAGAGAACTTGGGAAATAGCCTGAAAATTATGATTTTTAAAGAGGTATATATACCAAAAAGACAAATGCATTTGATAGGTCTGCAAATGCTATACATTGTTATAGTTGTATGTTTCTAAAGTCTCTGAATTTTATTTTTGTTCCTATTAATTACATCAGTATTTCTCTAAGGGTTTAAAAGAGAAAACCCATGCACAGAATGAGAGAATATGATAAAAGTTTTGTTTCTTCAGCACATTTGCAGTAAAATACCCCAAAAGTTCTGTACAACAGATATTCAACCTGCAGTGATTAGCTGTTGATTGTTACTTGTGCAATGATCCCTACAAATTGTGCCCTTATCCTTCAAAAGCAAAATACCAAAAGATTACAGCCTTATGATAAATGACATAACTCACTGTTACTCTATGAGAAAAGTGGGTGACAAGGGGACAAGTCTATTTCTCACCAATCCCCAGTCCTGCCTGTCTTTTGATTATTATGTGCACTCCTAAAGCATCACTGATGGTTCCTTCCCATTTTTTTACGCACTACCCACTCTGGAGTGGGTACGTCTGGAGTGATGCAGAAGACATGTCAGTGTCTGGGAGCTGGAATTGTGTGAGTTAGCATATTCCCTTTCTACTGGGTTCCAGATGAAGAAGGTGACAGCTGTAATCCTCAAGATGGTAAGCCACAGCACACCACTGGGCAAAAGTGGGCAGAGCACAACAGACAGTGCCTATTAGTTCAAATTAGAAAGCAATCTTCAATTACTTGTTGTATTGACAGTAAAAAAGGAGATGCTTGGTCATCAGAGGAATAGTTTTCAGTCACGTGCTGCCAGATGTTTAATTTCGGTGGCCTCACCCTTGTAAGTTTCTACCATTTGCTGGAGCATTACTTGAACCATGAGAATAGGCTGCTTCTGTTCTCTACTTGGGCAATATTTCTTCTGGTGAAGCATAACAGCAATTCCCCTACAGAGAAATCAGAGCGTGAGGGATGAACAGTGGGAGCAGGCACCAGCTTCCTGGGAAAAAGAAAACCCAGCAACAGTAATCATGGTAAAGGAGCTCTGGGCTTTAGGGCTTTTTTGATGAGGACATCCATGCAGTAAGGTTAACATCCAGGAGTGCACTCAAGAACCCTTCATCATGCAAGGTGTAGGAGAATTCTTTAAAAAAAATCAAAGTTTGGGAGAGGACAATTTGTTGTGTTTTGTGCACCAAGGATCACTTCTCTGCTTAGAGCTTGCAGCAGCAAATGCAGTATGATGAGCCATCCAAATTTCATTGCTAGCCTGTGGAATATGGATCAGATGGATTACACTTAAGGGTTAAAATCAACAGTTGATTGTGATTAGTGCAACTAATTAGAGTACCTTAACAAGATAAATGGCCTGCAAGATGAAGCCTCCACATTCTTATGGAGATTTGTTATTTTTGTGATCTGTGCTGTGCAAGTAATTAAAAAATACAGTGTGAATATAAGAAAGCTGTGTCATGACCCTTACTTATAGCAATAATGTGTTGTTTTTCTTTCTTTGGGAGTTTTTACAGAAAGCAGTGAGGTCATCCTCCTGTATGTTCTGCAGTGTGTGTGACATTCTCAGGTTTAAAAGCTGTGGCTGAAGTGGGATGAAAACAGAAAACTATTTCCATTATGTATTTTATATATCTATATCTATCTATCTATCTATCTATCTATCTATCTATCTATCTATCTTTCCATATATATATATATATATATATATATATATATATATATATATATATATACACAGACACATGGATAGATATAGATTGTAGATAGATAGATACACATAATAAATATATTAAAAATTCTGAGTCTGTCCTATGACTGAAGAGACAATGAGAGTAATTGTCCCCTAAGGAAAAGCTGCATGAACTAGTGAGGAGGGAAAGATACTCACAGTCATACTAGTTTTATTTTCTTTCCAAAGTTCGTTTGCTCTGTGATCTTGAACAAATCTTACAGCTGCTTGTTTTTAACAAGCTTACAGATGTTTACCATGAATTAAACACAGACAATGTTTTTTTTTAATTGAAAAATGTTTTGAAGTGAGAGGATACCAAAATCCATAGAAATCATCTTAGAAAGGTGACCTGTTGTGGTCAGATGGGGTTCTGTAGATGTAGGCCTTATCATTCCTCATAATTTAACATGACTAAGACTGCAATAGTGCTGTGAGAAGTTGCTTCTTTTTATTTCTCAGATTGTAACCCCATTTATTCTTTTAACCCCTTTTTATTCTCACTCCCCCAGACCTATTTTGAAGCCTCTGGCATAGATGTGGCATAGTACAGCTTAAAAAAATCACCTCAGTTTCAAAACGCATGCAATAATATCTGGACCCCTTTGCTTTCTCTCTAACTTGAAACTAATGAGGATGAGCCTGGTCAGTTAACATTTTCTTGGAGATGGATTCTCTTGTCAGCCATAGCCAGGCTGTGTGATGCCAACACTTATAAATATGATTTTCTTGCAGCAAAGTAGAGAGGACTTTGTGCTCTACTCTTGTTCCTTGGTTCATGTGGAAGTTATTTTCTGTGGCAAGGAGATGGTCCTGATTGCTGCTTATGGCAGGAGTGATATGGGCATCACCCCTCCCCTTCTGCTTTCATTGATTTAGATGGTTAGGTGCTGGTGGAAGCCCCCTGGACTGCCAGCCACAGCAAGAACAGACTTGTCCAGTCAATGATTTATCTGTTCCATGAAGAGGTGACAAGGGATCGTGCCCTCTCCTGCAGCTGATTTGAACTTTGACAGCCGCCAGTAGATATATGTGTTGTGACCCATGTTAAAAGCTCTCAGAAGATCTCATGATGCCTTAGGGTCTGTCAGATCTTACATATGCAGAATGAATAGAGATGAACTCCCCCCATGCTGTGCAAGCAGGCTTAAGTATCCTCTGAGTAGCTGTAAAGAAGTTTGCACCATGCTCATGGGACCAACCTTTTCATTTCTACACACCTGGCTTCCAAGTCACTTCATTTTGTTCTTTTCTGAATTCCAGCAATGTGAATATACTCTAAAAGAGAACCTGTGGCTCTATAAAGTACAGAGTCTGAAGTAACACACTCTTGTTTTTTCTTTCTATCTGACCAGAGGTCACAGGGCTTTCTTCCTTTGTTGGGAAGTCTCTTGGGAGCAGCTATTTTGCTCCACAGTGGTCTTGCCCCTTCCCTTATCCAGGCTACAATTTTCTACAGCCAGTCTCTCCTTGGTGAGGGCAACCTGGTCTGTATTGTGGGAGATAGTGTGGAGCTGCGCATACAGACAATCTTCCCCTAGAAACACCCAGAGAACTGAAAAGCCTGCATCCTTAATGGGAGGTATGATTTCAGACCATCTCCGTATCTCCACAGGTGCCCAACTGCTACTAACATGAAGAAAGCAAAGGAATTTTTCTTTCTTGCTCCTCGCTAGGCACCATATGGCATTGTTCTAGGAGAAAATTTGGTAAACCATTATTTCTTGCTGTTTTTTTAAGGGAGAATGAAAGAATTATTTCAATTTTGATGCTTGATATCGCAACAATTCTTTTCTTGTAAGTGCTTTATCATCATATATTGATAATATCCATAGTGTGTTTTCCAGCACAGTGGCAAGATGTGGACCACACTTTCAAGGAATGTAATCTGACTAAAAGAAATGTGGCATATATATAGAACAACTGCCAAAGGGAATGCTCAAGGCTTGAGGCACAATCAGGACCAAGAGATTAGGTGGCAGACCTTTCATTTGCAATGTGTTTTACCTCAATATCAATTCAAGGATACAAATGAACTATTGCAAAGGACACTAGAGTAGTAAATTTTCCCCTTATGTTCTGGGTGTGAAACAGCACACAAAATGGCAGCTGCTGTTTGAAAGAGTTTGAAGAACTTATGAATCATTTATATCTCCATGACACTGCCTCTACCATACTGAGTATGATTCAAACATTTTCTTCAAACTGTGATTCTTGAGACAGACAAGTATCAGACAGGCAAGTGGTACTGGGCTGGACATGCCTGTGTTGAATGGCCAGATGATGGTGCTCTCAAGTGTCCCAGGTTTCTAAACCTTTATAGTTCAGCTTTTAGGAAGAGATATTAAATTGAGATTAATTGGCTGAAAGTCTCAGTCCTTGAAAATTCAAGTCATTCTGAGAAAAATAAAAGTCATTACAAAACCCATGCAACCTGTAGTGAATTTCAAGAATTATTGGCAGCTCTAAATGTAAGGTTTGTAAACTAATGGCCCAATTTATGTTTTGCAAGGCTCACAGTTGGCAAATATCTTATGTCCAGTATTTCGGTGTTGTTTTTAGCCTTGTATGAAATGTTCCATGCTTAGACAATTTTTCTGAAAGCAGACATAAATTTAACAAAAAAAAAATCACATCTTAAGTAGTATATTTGGGTTCCAGAATACTCTTGTTTAAAAATATCTGTAAGGCAATAGAGACCCAGGGCTTTGCATAGGTTACACTGTGAATCAGTGATTCAGCTGAGATAAGATGATTCACTCCCCTTTCCCTTTTTTTACCCCCATTTATTAGGTCCCCTTGCCAGTATAAACAGTCTGCATAACTTGGTAAGGAGGTTAAAATGTCAGGTCGAGTTCATTTTAAATTGCTTGAGCCACTTGTGGAATGTAAACTCTATGATCAAGTTTGTATTTAACCATGAATCTTCAAACAGTTCAGTACTGAGACAAAAACTGATTGCACAGCAAGCTTTGGCTGCCTGATAGATACAGGCCAACAGTGTAGGTGGGTCTTATCTTCTACTGGAACTTCTAAAGTGATTTTCTATCTCCATATAACAGATGTCTTTCATTCTCATTAAAAAATTTAAACCCAAGTAGCTACATCAGGATTAGCTAACACCCAGCCCTGCCAAACTGGACTTGCCAGAGCACGTAAAAATAAAAGCACTTAATCAGCTATTAAGAATGATGAAGAAACAGTCATGATGTTTCTGCAATTTAGCATAATAATGAAGCAATATTCTGTAATAAGATAAAGGGACACAAGGCATGCCCTGCTCTGAGTGGAAGGAATAACTGCACCATGTGCAAGCATTACAAACCAACGCAGCTTGACTCCAGAGCAGCTAAGGCAGGGTGGCATTGACTTCAGTGCACATTACTCCACCAGGCATAATCTATCTCCAGGTAAGTTTGTTGCAAAAGTAAGAACTGAATGCCTTAATTTCTGCCCCTATGATTTGCACTGTACTTTATTTCAGCCAGAAAACATGGAAATCTATATTAAGAACTAGTCTCTGCCACCAAGACCAATCTGACAGGCAAGAGAAACCAGTAAACAGCTGGAAAAGGAAGTCTACTGGATTCTGTATTACTTCTGAGAACTGCTATCTTGTCAGTTAAAGATCAATCCTGCACTGATGCCCAAAGCCCCTTCTATCCTCACTAACTTCCCCACAATGAAGCCCAAAGCAGGAGAACCACATTAAAAGACAAACCTGGCTTAAAGCAGGGTCTCTGCTCGTACGAGCTGTGTGGATGCAGCAAACTCAGGCCCTTTGATCACAGTCCCAGAAAGCTGCTGAGCCAGTCAAAGGCTGTTAAAAAAGCAAAGGCACCCAGAGTTTCTTGGCCAAATGCAGCACCTGGAGCAGGATTGCTGCTTATTGGTACCTGCTCACTCCTAGAGGTGCCTGCAGTCCTATGGCAGCCACATACCAGAAAAAGACATCCTGCAGACACTTGTGCATCTCTGCAGGCACGTCTGGACCTGCGCACTCCTGCAGGGAGCTGAGCAGATGGGCAGCCATCTCCTCCTGCAGACCTGCCTGGGGACCTGGCTGTACTCCTCTGTGAGGACCACACTGGATGATAGTCCCTGCTCCATTCACTGTGGAGAGAAGGAGAGCCTGCCACAGGGGTTTTGTGTGACCCCCCCATGTCCAGGGGGATACATGTTGTAAAACACCCTGGGTGTCAACTGCTGCTAGGTGTAACATGTATGAGACAATCCCTGGGTACTCTTTTTATTCAAAACGCTTGTTTTTTTTTTTTTTTTCCTCTGTCTTGGATTTTCCCCCCCCTCCCTTGATGTCAGAAATCATAAACAACTTATTATTTTGTTCTTCACAAGAGCTTTAACAAGGGACTTTAAAGCACTTTTACCTAAGTGCTCTTTTTTTCTTCAGATAACTCAGCCTCACCTGAGTCATCTCTTCATCTTGACTACATTTCTTACAGGCACTGAGCAATCTTATAACCCCACTCCTATCTCAGCCTGGCTGCTTTTTAAATTTGGAAAGGAGAATGGTAAAAACTCCTAAGGGTTCTCAAAATGAACGTGAAAAAAGAGAATCCCATAAAATTTCAATGTAAGCAAAAGGAAGACAATTTGGTATGTAAAGCAGAACATCAGTTTTCACTCCCACCCCTCTCCTTTTCACTCTCAGGGCACCCTGGGAGGGTGGAAGTGATTATTTCTGTCCTTTCCCTTCCTCTGCATAGTCAGATTGTTTTCAATTGCACAGCTGGAATGGTAATCCTCTTCCCTCCATCATTTTTTTCTCTTTCCTTTGGGCCTGGCTCAAAAAAACACTTAAATTAAGCCAGTCTTTTGTGTTTGACACAGTGAGTCTAGGTCAGCAAAATTCAGTCTCCAGCAAGAATTGTAAGAGATGTTGTGACATCAGGAATAAATCACTCTTTGAAACACTTCTGAGAAAAACAGACGGTGGATTTATGACTGGTTTACTGTTAAGGCTTTCTTTTGGATATTTCAAAGTAGTTTTTATTTCTGAAAAAAAAAATTCAATAATTTCCAAGCAGCTGGACCTTTTCTTACTAATATAATTAAAAATAACCACAGTATTTAAACCCACAATTAGACCCCAGTAAAACACAGTAAATAAACTAATGAAGAATTGGAATTTTTCACCAATGCAAACATCAAGGCACTTTTCCATCAGACAGCTTGTTTCACATCCAGAACCTAGCCCAAACATTACCAAAAAAGGACAATGAGGGACCATGGTGGTATTAGATGTGAGAGAGCACTCCTTCTTCTATGAGCATTATTCCTTTAATTTTTCTATACTGATGGGAAATGGACAGAAATTTAGGGTAGTACGCAACAAGTGAGGAAGAGAGACTGAATTAACTAGTATTTCAGGAAAGCATTTCTGCCTGCTGAAATGGCAATGAGTCATTTCTACAAGATGTTCAGATATTGTTGTGGCATAAAAAATACATAAACTTGTCTCAGTGTGTTGCAGTAGCACAAACACTACTTGAAATTATTTTTTTCTGACTTTAATTTAATTATGAACTAGTCAAGAAGAAATCATTGTTAGAGTTATATAGACAAAGAGTGTGTCTACAGAAAGGAAAAAAGAAAATGTTTTTGCATTGCATTTTCAAAGGGCACCTTTTCATAAAGTCTGAAATTAAAAGAAAAAGGATAAAATGGACGTTAGTGTACAAAAAATACACAACTAGATGTGTAATTAAGGCCTAGTCAAGGGAGAAAAAGGCAGGTTGAATAATTCTGTGGTAGCAGATCTACCCAGCAGTATCTGGGAGCAGGACCTGGCCCTCAGGCACAAGGCAGAAAATGACGCTTGCAAGGATAGGGCAAGACTGCACAGGAAGAAATGCAGCTTAACGTGCTGGGACTTACTGGTGCTAAATTAACCCAGAAGCACTTGTTTAATGTAAATTAACCACTTGGTTACTGCTTTCAGCAGCTATTAGCCCAGATCATAGCTTTATTCAGTGGCCAGCAACATCAAGGTAGGGAACCAGGGATAAAATGGGCTGGTAATTTGCGTGCCTGCTTGGGAGTTAGTCATGACAGCCTATCTGTGGGCACATCTGTCTGTGCCTCATAGGATAACATGCTCTTACCTTACCTCAACAAAACACCAAAGGTTTGCTCCCAGACAATGCTTAAATACCTTCATTTAGGTGTCTAAATAAATTTTAAGTCACTCTATGAATGATTGTATATCACATGGAAAGTCCCAAGGCTGGTATGTATGCCTTGCTGTACCAGAAACATTCCTTTGGCAAGATATATCTATCTTAAAAAATAGCCCTCATCTGCCACCAGCCTAAAGTGCTTGCAGGTGCTCTGCACTGGACGTGAATAGAAATAGAATCAGAACTGGCCCCACTTTCTCTTCCCTCGCTCAAACAAGCTTGCTCCAGGTTCCTGCTAGCATTTCTGACTGCCCGTCACGTGCATCCCTGGCACTTCTATTCCTTCCCAAATGAGGACCACCGACACTTCTTACATCCCTTTGCTCACTGCTTGCCTCTCTGTCTCCCACAGTTCCAGCATGATTTGAGCTTTTAATGGCAGGAGATTTGTGCTGATGTGATGCTTTTTCTCTGTGAGGGCACGCATTTAATGACGTGATGACTGCGGTCCTCTTCTGTTCTTACCCTCAGTGGCACAATGTGCAAAGGATTGTCTTAAAACTCTGTCATGGCATTTCCTAATGACAAGTGTTCCACTTGCTACATTAGGCCTACTGCCAGTAAGGCAATGAAGATATGAAACTTAGCAGTTTCTATTTAATTTGCTTAAGTGCAAAATTACTCTGTAGCTGAAAGCAAAAATCTTCATTTAGCAAGCCAGGCTATTACAGTGGAAGATTATAAAAATACATTCTGGAAGGAGATAGGGAAAGAACAATATATAAACAATAATACAAGAATATTCAGTTCAGTTTCTAATGCTGTCACTGCCTCAAAGTCCATGGTAAAGAGTCACGAAGAAGGAAGTCAGCCAAGGGCAAGTTAGATAGCCCTTGGAGCTCTTCTCAGGGAGCTTACAGTGAGCCTGTGCATGCTGGTGGTTGAGAGGCAGAAAGCACTGCAAAAGTATTCCTTGCTTTGCTGTTTGTTTTCATTCCTTCCTCATCAAGATCATAGAGAAATTTCTACCCTTCCAAGGGAGCTATTAGCTCTACTAGTCCATTTCCTCCTCCACATCCTGCAAAGCCCCAGGTCTCCAGGGATGACTAAGCCAATGTTTTTAAGATGCAAAGAAGTGACATGGGTATAAACTCAGAGTAACCTCAGTAAAGCATGGGAGAATACAAGTGTGACCATGAGCTGGACTCTGCTGAGACCAGCATACATGCTCCAGGCCAGCACTGTTCTTCTAAGATGTCATAGAATTTTAGGAAGTAGCAAGGACTGGAGAATGAGCGTGTCCCTTTCAAAGCAGGAAGGTAGGGTTGATCACTTGCCAAGGCACTTCTTCAGCAGCAGCTGACAGCTAAACTGTAAACTCACTAACCCCAAGTGCCCTGAGGATGTGGGAGACACAAGGGGGGGAGTACTGAGGAGAAGCATAAGCCAACATGCTGTGGATTGATACAGCTTGTTGAATATCAGGTTTGTAGAAATGACAAATTTTAAACACTGGCTTTTTGTGTATCACATTAAAAACACATATAAGTACAGCACTGGGACATTCGGTGTTCTGAACAATTCCTGACTCGGCCTTTAAGAAGATATTAATAGGCCTGATTAATCTTTCAGTTACATGCTTGCAGGTGAGGATGATCTCGCTGAATTCAGGCCATTAGTTATCTGCAGCTGGAACCTGCATGCACTACACTTATAAAATGTAGTATTAACCTGGACACTGAGATTCCTCTCTTTTTCCAACTACAAACTATTACACAAAGACTTTGGGCTAAAAGCCAAGTAGCTTAGTTCATTAAGAAGGAATTTTTTTTTCTGTTCCAGATTTCCTCTATGGCATGTGTCTGATCATTGCTGAGTCTAGTAAACACTAGGGAGAGCAATCAATGAAACTTACAAAATGCTTTTAACATTGCAAGAGTAATTTTTAAGCAATTTTTTTTACCCCATTTCAGAGGGAGGAGAAAGATGTTAATCTTGTCCATGGTAGTGCTGTGAAATGCAAAGAAAAACAAGGAGTAGGTACATGGATTCAGATCAGCTTTTTTTCCTGATATTGCCACTGGCAGCTACTCACATGTACAGTATATAATCATCTAACTGCTGAACCTAAAACATGTCTAGAGAGTTCTGATAAAGGATACCCAGAAGCCTCTTTCATAGCAGCTGGAATGACAGTTTCAATGGATACATAGCATAGTTTCATATTGGGATGGAAGGGAGAGCAGGCACATATTGTTAAAAACAGTGTTATGTCTTCTTTTTGTGTTAGGAGGAGATTTCTTTTACCAAACCATTGTTAGCTGGAGTCAAATCCAAATATTTTATTTGAGTCTATGTTTAATATTTTGTTACATCAGATGATTATGATTTTCATTGTTTTGTATCAATTTTGATTATGAATGGTACTTTTGCCACTCTGTTTCCCAGAGCACGCAAATTTCATTTTGGATGAAATTAATGATCCAGATTTGCCAGTAATGATCAGTTATCAGTTATTTTGTATTAAGAGAAATTGATAATTTATTTTCATTATTATTTAGCAAAAATGTACTAACCAAATAAAATACTAAGGGAGGGGGAAGAGGAGGGGTGGGGGGAAGGGAATATTATAATTTTAGCCCAGTACACTGAAAGATAAGCCAGCAGTAGATAAATATACAACTTTGTGTTTTGACAGGAATGTGCATCTGTTTCCCATTAAGTTTGCTTGAGACAAGCAAGGAGTCAAGGTTTCCCGTTATTTAATTTGAAGAGCAATTTGGATTTCCTGTGCCTCAGCTGCAGGTATTATTGGTTTGAGACCAGAAATGCCCTAACTGTCCAAGGAGTTTCATGTTCCATACAGAAATTTAAACAGGATGTCAAGAAGTGTTATATGTGGGCTCTCACTGCTCTCCAGTGTTTCTAATATAAATTCACATGAGTTTCATTTTCTCTTTTTTGCCACATAAAGTGACCAACTTGGAAAAGATAACAAGCTAACAAATACTGCTCAGCATAACTCACAGTGCAACTCTGTCCAGCAGAGGAGCTAAAATTCCATGTCATATTCCCTGGAAAAGAAACTACTGACCTAAACAGCCAAGCCTGTTGATCACAGAGAGGGAACAGAGCTTGGACAGACAAGCTCTGGTCATGCATGATGTTCAGAAAGGTCTGAACACATTTCCTGTGACAGCAACGTTCTGCAATGCTTCTCAGGTTCTATACGCAGCAGTTGAGGCACTGCAAACTTACTTCTTTATTTAAATCATAGCCTTGGTTCCTGTGGCCAACACGTAATGCTGATGGTATATTTGCATGAATAACAGAACATTATTAAGAAGGTAATGACCACCTGTTAGGTCCTTTTAATGGATTTATTTACAAACTACACTTCACTGTCTGTTGAACAAGGAAATGTATTATTTTGAGCCATCCAGATCATCAAAAGGTTAATATATCAGCATTTCTATGCATCTTCTCTTCAAGCAGTATCTTAGTCCCAGCTGAAGTCAGTTCTGGTTTTTGGCATAGGGCTTGGTACAGCTGATATTTTCACCTCTTGGGCTCCCTGATGACTGAGAAAGCTCTGGAGAGTAAAGTATAGGAATTGTGATTTTTAACACATCCTCAGGTAAATATTCATGCATACAGACAGATTTTTGTCTAAGAAACTCATCACTTAAGTTTCCTCCTAACCAGAATAATCCACAAGACTCAGGATTTTAACTCCGCTACATCAAAAGGAGTAATGTTGATTATCATTTGCAGCTTACTTACTTACTTTCAGCTTGCACTGGTTTAAGAACTTGTTAAAATTATGTTAAAATTCAGTCACTGTCAGTTTTGAGGAAAAATTTACATTGTTTCTTTGACAGTGTAAACTATACTGCATTTTTTTGTGGTTATGGTTAAACTGTACTGGATTTTGTAAGATCATACCATTACTGGATATTTAGGAAGCTTCAAATCATTCTGTTGTTTAATGATCTAGAAATAGAAATTTACCTGTAAAATTGTTTTCCTGATTGTGACTGCAGTATCTAACTCTTCATAATGAATACAAAACATAAAAAGAGTTAATCAAGGTTATAAAGATACAAATATTAGTATTTCTTTTAAATTCACACTTTTTTTTTTCCTGGGTTTCCATTACTGTTGTTGGGTCTTTCAAATGTTCACTTTGTATGCAGACATTTGGATTTTTAGGTGAAAGTCAAAAGAGTTTCAGCAGAGCAGTTCACCTCATGTCTTGTGTTTTGGATGTTGATCTCAAAAAGCAAGAAAGCAAGAAAAGCAGGCTACTCTGCTACTGTACTGAACTTGGTTTATGCTATTCCAGGATATTCCTGGAAAGTATGCATCTTCTACTGCTTTTTTCTTACTATTTACATTTTTTTAGTTATGAGATCTTAATTTTCATGTTGAGATTCTCCAGTGTTACTGATCCCACAGCTAAGACGCTTCATGATTTATTTGTCTATATTTGTAGCTGATGGATGACATTTGTCATATCGTTCCACATAAATATTCTATCAACACTGCAGCAACATTGTCTAATAAAAACATGAGGGACAGAACTTCTGTACAGTCTCCATGATTTTTTACCGAAATTGGAGCCAAATACTTATAAATTCTAGTTAGGCAGCTGAAAATTTGGCTTATGACATTCACAAATAAGTAATAATTATTCATATAGAGACAGTATTCTATTGATACATATGGGGTGTAGTGATCCTGAAACAAAATTGATGAGAGCTATCATCAGATATGGAAAATTGCACTAAGAGATTTATTTACAACTAAGAGCTATTCTATCAAGTATATATTCTGCTAACAAAATAAGATGGGTTTTGTTATTTTTTCCTATCAGCTATTGTATATCAATTTAAAGGCTCTAGAGGTCTCTTACTACCAGTATTAGTGCAATGTCATCCCTGACTGGAACTCAAAACAAATCTGTAACTAACATGAAAAGAACCTCTTCAAAGATATGTGACCTGGAGTTCTCAGAAGAATACAGCAATACCAAGATGAAATATGGGTTTAATTCTGTATGAACAACCTCCTCTCACTTCTCCAAATCCAGATCAAGATACTTGGTTAATTAAATGCTGAAACAGCAGCTAGAAGTGCGACCTAGCCTACCTGAGGTTAGTAATCCCTCAAGAGTCTTCAGGTTTGTAAGATTTCTTGCAGTTGGTGGTTTCAACTACCTACAGTTGAAATGTACAGAAATCTGCAGCAATTTGCTTTGTGGAAATAATATTTAACAATTCAAAACACAGGATGTTTTGAAAGAGATGATTTTTTTTTTTTTTTGGCTGGTACTAGCATGTATTTTCCTGATCTCTTCATAGAGCCCTGGCCATGCCATACTCTGAGAACTTTCTTGGTGACACAGAACATCTGTTTCTGTCTGTGGAAACCTTGGCCTTCTGTGTGCTGCGTGACCCAAGAGCCACATGTATAATGTTCACACAGAACCATTTGTAACACTGCTGATAACACAAGTGACTACTGCCTTTTCACATGCATTGGTACATTTTCTTGAGCAGTCAGAGTTGCACATCCCTACCCAGGCCATACTTCAGAATTGTAGTCTGTATATGTCTGTCTTCAGTCAAACCTTTTATTTTTCTGGAACGTTTCCAAGGCTTCCATATGTTAAAACAGTGCTTTCCCTTACTAAATAAATGAAAGAGAATTGATTTAGTTGGTTTTCTCTTGCTAAATCAAGTTTTGAAATGAAACTGGCAAATACCCAAATGTACATCCAATGACTAATGTGAGAAAATACTCTCTTATATCCCTAACGCATTTCCATAGCTGTGCCAGAATTCAGAGAAAATTCTGGCAACTAAGCTCAACAAATACAACACTTATTCTTTATTTCATTATATGTTTCATTAAGAAAGAATGATCTCTGACCCAGGGAATTGAATAAACAGCCTTGCATGGGCTTTGGTGAACTGTGGATCAGTCCTGTGGGATTTATCTGTAAAGGCAGTTGCTAGGTTTTGTCCCACCTAATTATAAACATTTTTATATAAACATCTACCAAGTCACACCAGTCGGGGGGAAGCAGAACATGACTATCAGTACTACTTTAGTGTCTGCTTGAAGATGAGAGGAATCATATTCAGTGAGTTCTTATATTCCTCTATATAAAGTGGAACTCTAATCTTGAGACATTTCCATTTAGTTTAGTTAGATGAATACCATCAGAAAATTTCTCTCAATGATTCCCCTGTGAGTTTCCTACCAGTTCCTCAAATATCTCTGTCAAAGATGAAGCATTTACCAAATAATGTGTGCTACAAAATTCAACTCTGTAGGCAGGGTGATTATTACAATGCATGCTTAATTTGTAAAAGCAACTAAAGAATAAGATTTGAGTTGAGATTTTTTTAAAGGGGTAATTGTTATGACTATTTTAACAGCAAAAATATTGACTAAATCTTTCAATTAGCACTTCAAGTTTCACATCTGAAAGAGGTGAAGTTGTTATGATGTGGTATTAACTTCAAAAAATCAGCCAATTAGGTCTTTTTCTGTACATGTAACTCTCCACTATGATCCTGCCCTTTAGAATCTGGCCTGAAGAAAAAAATAAACCAGAGTAACAAGATAAAAAATCACTTTGCCTTATGTAAACCATGTGATATTATTTATGACAAAGTTAAATCATACCAGTTCAAAATAAATCTGTGCTTTTTAGTACCACAGTGTTGATTTAAAGTCTCTGAAGTGATGTGTTTAGGGTGAGAAGATGACCTGCCTTAAAATTCACAAGCAGATATAATTTTAAAAACCTGTGTCACCTGTGCACAAATGTGAATATTTTCCAGTAGAAAAAGTACATTACAATAAAAACAGTCACAGCATTAAACATTATCAATGAATTATTACAACTTTGTCAGAAATGTAGGAGAAATGCAAAGGTACTTTGTGTGACTTTAAATGGACTTCAAACTCTTACCTTTCATTCACTCCTGTAGTGATGGGAACATTCATTCAGCATCAGGAAAACTGGACTGCATGCTCATCTCAGCCTCAGGGATTTTTGTTAATCTTTTTAATTTCCTAAGAAAATGAGTGCCATAATTAATAGATTGTATACTAACTGAGCCTATGGTTGATGATGGAACATTTTTCAGCCAAGAGCACAAGTCCTGGAACTGAAAAAGAAGCAAGAATTTGTAACACAATATTATTACACTTAGCTAGACTTGAAGACAAATCTGTGAACCCTCAGACGTCAAGTATGACTGCTGAATCTGGTAAGAGGCTGAATATGTGTGAGTTATTTAATTCCTTGCTTTCCATTTCTGAAAGTACATAAAATCCCACACTGAAATTAATTGAAACACCACATTCTGTACAGATATTTATATGCTTTAACAAAATCTAGTTTTCTGTTTCAG
Source organism: Taeniopygia guttata (assembly GCF_048771995.1). Lineage (NCBI taxonomy): Eukaryota > Metazoa > Chordata > Aves > Passeriformes > Estrildidae > Taeniopygia > Taeniopygia guttata. Next base: position 12,296,472 of record NC_133063.1, on the reverse strand, counting down.
GAAGAGAGAAAGCTGAGAGCAAAGATTCTGGGAATCCAAGAGAATTCCAGCAATTCAAATAGATATTTCAAGCACCCTAGTGGCAGGTTCAGACAGGAGGGGGAAAAAAAGGTATAATGTATGGTCTTGGCAGCACTTCCTAGGGTAAGGAAAAAAAAAATCCTCACAACACAACCATGACAGTAAAAAAATGTAACGTCACATTACAGATAACTTAAAGTTTGGCTCATTATACCAAAGTGGTAGAGAGAGGAAAAATATGTAGAAAATATGTAGAAAATATATGTTATTTTTCCACAGCTGTTTCAAGAACATGACAGAGACTGTTACTGTGATTTTTAATTGCTCTTACACTGCCTCATAAGCCAGTGTGGACTCCCTTAAATAAACTCTACATTATGAGTGACATTTGTTGCATGGGCATCAGTGGTGTAAAAGTTAGGTGACAGACTTCTCCTCTGTAATGATGGAAAACCCTTGTCACTCTCCACCACATGAGAACCTGAAACTGTCACACAAGTGATGGAACTTAAGAATAAGTGAGAAAATCTGGTTTTATCCTAGCACAGTGTTTTGAAATTATGACTGCTGAATATTTTTATTTTAGTGAGAGTTTTTAGAATTTTTCCAAGCAGATGACTGTAGGGATGCTGAGGAAAGTAATTTGTTTCTTTAGGGTAAAACCAAAAGACAACAGAAAAGTGAATTTTGAAAAGACATAAATAAACTCTATATATTCAGAAAATACAATCAGGTCTTTTTTAAGTGATTGAGGCAGCCCTATAGTCACTGAGCTATAAAATTATCTGAATGTGGGAGCACAGTTTTGTTTTTTTTTTCTCAATTTTAGTATAATTTTCATGAACAATTTTTGCTATTATTTCTAACTTAGAATATGATTCATCCACTTGAAATCATTATAAACCCTACAATTTTTATAAGACACTTGAGTTCATTGACAAGCAACAGAAAAGTTGCAATCTATGAAAAAATGTTGTCCCAACTTTTCCTTTCTATGTGTGTGATTAACTGGCCTTTGGAAATCGTGATCAATACACTCTGATTTATAAGAAGTGAGTGAGAGAAATGAAAAATAAGGAAGTAAGAAAGAACAGAATAACAGTGGCACTGGACAACCCTAGGAGTATTTTCTGGCAGACTTTTCAAAAAACTAAGACAACTCTGACTTGTCAACCTAGAGGATATGCCAATTGTCACAGAAGAAATATCAGTGGCTGGTTTAGGTTGATGTCACTGCATTTAAGAAGACACACAAATTGGAGCCCTTTACATGCTTGGATCTTCTGTCAAGGGAGCAACAGTGCTGAACTTTCAGGCACAGAAAATCAAATCCCATTGATTTAACATCATGCCATCAGACACTTGGCAGTGTCCAGCTCTTCCAAAGCAGTTGTCAGACACATTTGCAGTAGGGTGACTAATTTGGCAAACAACACAGGATTATCTCATGATCACTTCCTGGTCTTCACCGCAGGCAATACAAGAAGAATTTCCATATTTGGAACAGATTTTTATGAAAAAGTGCAGAAGTGTCAGAAGTTTACAGAGGTAATGAAAAATACATAGTAGCTGATATAGCCTGTTATTTAGGATAACCTGGTTAAATAAATTATTTTTGTCCTCAGTTTCTTCCAAACTGGTTCATCTCAGCCTACAGATACAATTCCTCTTTGGAATTGAGGAAGTGCAAATGTGTGGAGTTTCGTTATTTTATGTTCCAGTTGCATTGCATATGTGCGGGTCAGTTCTCTCATTTTTGTTCAAAAATTGTATTAAGTATGTTCTTTGTACCCCCCTCTCCCCAGCTGGTGCTGCCCATCCCTTCCCGCCTTTCCACCCATGTCCATCTCCTAGCCACTCCCAATCACCCCACCAAACCCCTCCCTTATCCCCTCCCAGGAGCCCCGCCAGTCATCCGGCGCCCCATCCCGACATCCAGAACCTTCCATCCAGGGCGTCGGGTGATTGGGTGAAGGCCCAGGGCCCCTCCCATAGTCCTACCCCATTGGCCCTTTCCCCAAGACCACTCCCAAGGGAGCCACCCCTACCCTAATCCCATTGGTCAGTGTTTTCCCCACCCCCTGCCCTATATAATTCCTTGTAAGCTCTGTCCTGTTGCCTTCTTCGGTTGGCACCATGCTGTTCGTTTGGATCCTCGTTCGCCTTCCCCTCACGTTGAAGGAAATAAAAGGATCTTTGGCCCCCGGAGAAGGACGCTTCTTCTTTCTGTTCGTGTGAGGTCCCAGGCCCGCTTCTACCCGGGCAAAGACTCATCCCAAGCTCTCTGAAGCCCCCGACGTTGGCCCAGCGGAGGGCTCAGGGAACCTGCTCGCTCCCTCTGGAGCTAGAGCAAGCCGGGATTTGAGATCATCCAAGAGGGAGCACGGCACAAATGGCTGGTGTTTGGCACTCCAATTGCTTCTTTCTGCACAAAGACACATGAAAATATGAATTAATACATGTGAGTCTAATATCTATTTTAGAAATAATTACATATTTTTCTTCCATGTATGGTCCATGGTAGCATAGTAAGTTTCTGCTCAGACAGGGTGATGGCTGATCTCTGGCATACCAGACCTCCAACAAACTCTAAGTGGTCTTTTCTTGATTTTTCTTGACTTGGTCAAGACATTTGGGATTTGTGATTTAGATCCACTGCAATAGATTGTTCATGCTGGCTTTAGCTATGTTATTTTTCAGAGAAGCTCATCTCAATCAGTGACTTCAGAAAAGAAAAATAGTAAAAGAAAATAGTGTACTGCGAAACAGCAAGAGCTGTGAGCTGTTCCTTTACACTGACATAAACCCACTGAAATAAAGTGATATAAGTCCACCACAGAATCAATGACTCACAGCAAAATACAAAAAAAAAATTGCAGTCAGTAAAATTATATTTAAGATTATATAAATTTATTTAGCAGTGATGAAAAAGTACCATGTCAGCATTAATGTGATTTATTTTTTTAAGTAGAGAATATTTGTGATAAGTTGCTGTTAAAATAAGGGTGGGGAGCAGGTTGTATTCATCTACTTTCTGCCCCGTGTGTTGTGTGGTGATTAACCCATTTTATTTTCCCTCATGACATCTTTAAATCAGATCAATACCTTCTTCTTTCCAAAGCTAGTCATACTTGTATATATTAAACAAGTTTTGGCTGTTTGTTTTAGCTGTAAAACAGGCACCTGTAACAGTACTTAGCTGGCATTAATATTGCCATTCACAGCATCCATCTTTTCAAACATTACACCAGGTAGAAGGAAAAACAAGCTTCACTAATAAATTACAGTATTGGTTCAGAGGTAATTGGGTAAAATTTAGCAGTCTGTGTTACTAAATCGAGCAGAAAAAATGTTTGGGATTAACTTCTGAGTTTAAAATCTGAATCCTACTGGGTTGCTCATGGATGACACTGCATTGATAAATAAAATTACTGGGAAATATTATACTAAAAAGACAAAAGTATCTGGTTTTACCTTGCTTGGGCAATGAAACTGTAGCAAAGGAACTAACATTCCCATAATTTGGAAACAGAAACCTGGTGTCTTGTTCTGTATCATGCTCACAGCAGAGGAAGGAGGAAAAAATAATGCCACCCTTATTTTCTAATTCACTGTTCTAAGAAATCTATCACTCTCCCAAAGTTTTAATTCTGTCACTCTCTTCCAAATATTTTATTTTTCTGTAATATGTGAGGTGTACTGGTATACATTTCTGGATAGCATAATAAAACATTTGCCTATGTATTTTCAGCACAAACATGTGAGGCGGTAGATCAATTAAAACATCTGTGGATCCCAGAGACGATATCTGGGAGTCAGTCTGCGCATGTGACAAAAGCTACATCAGATAATACAGATGCATTGTTATTTGGTTATTTGAAAAGGGAACTAAAAGACAGCTATCAAAGGATGATAGTTATATTGCCTCCTTTTGTGACGCTGATTATGCCCAGAAGTATGGCTACACTCAGGGTTTATCTTTGCTTTCTTAATTAACACACTGACTTCTATCTTTCTCTGTCTATGGACAGCAATTTTTTTCTGTAGCTCAATATGAAAGGGACAAATGCAACTTCATAGATCCACAGAATATGCTGAGAGGGAAGAGACCCACTAGGATCATCGAATTCAACCCTTGGCCCTGTGCAGAACAGCTCAAGAATCCCACCATGTGCCTGAGAGAATTGTCCAAGCACTTCTTGAACTCTGCCAGGCCAGTGCTGTGACCACTTCCCTGGAGAGCCTGTTCCAGTGCCCAACCACCCTCAGAGGGAAGAATCTTTGTCTAATATCCAACCTAAACCTCACCTGACACAGGGAAGCCATCCTCCCTCCGGCCATTCCTTTGGGCCCTGTCACTGTCATCAGAGAGAGGAGATCAGTGTCTACCCCTCCTCTTCCCATCATGAGGAAATCACAGACTTCAGTGAGATCTGTCCTGAGAGTCTCCCCTAGGCTGAATGACCAAGTGACCTCCACTGGTCCTGGTGAGGCTTCCCCTCCAGACCCTTCCTTGTCCTTGTTGCCCTCCTTCGAACACTCTCTAATAGCTTAATATCTTTTTTTTATATTATACCACCCAAAACTGCCTACAGCACTCAAGATGAGGTCACCCCAGTGCAAAGCAGAGCAGGACCATCTCCATCCCAGCTGGTGATGCTGTGCCTGATGCACCCCAGGATACGGGTGGCCTTCACACCAGAAAACTTTGGATACTTAAAGAGGGAGAGAATTTGTTAGGCAGCAAGAAGAGCTCCTTCAGACTTTCCTGTCTGTTTCTGAATGAGAGATTTTTTTTTAGGACTGGTACTAGCACAAGAAAAACTTGGAGATATGTGTAGATAGATAGATAGATAGATAGATAGATAGATAGATAGATATACACACATAATAATTAGCCCAGTTTGGTTGGAGCTTGGTGCTAGTAACACCAACGTAGTGGGTTCAATCCTTGTATGGGCTGTTCACTTAAGAGCTGGATTGGATAGTTCTTCTAGTTGCCTTCAAACTCAGAATTTTCTGGGATGCTGTGAACCTAGCAAGACTTAGAAAGATTGAGAAAATCAAATAATATAACTGTCAGTATGAAGCCCATCACTATGGGTAAAATACAAGTAAAGATAAGGACACACAATAAGTATTTCTACCAAGATCATGTCTTGATCTTGGTAGATCAAGTTAAAAGCCTTACTAGGCCAAATAATTTAAAATGTTAGGAGGAGAAAATTCAGGCTGCAGATGAAAAACAAATGAGTCAAATGTGAGAAATGAGGGAACTAATTTAAGAGTATCTTCCTGCTGGTGGAAAACCAGACCCATCAATACAATGCAAAGTGAGAGATTTGGGGGATGTACAGATGTTTGTGTACAGGGGTCTCAATTTAGTGCTTTGAATTAGGCTACAAAGGCATTCATCTCTTCACTGACTCCAGGGACACTTAGGCAGCTTCACCTCTGAAGCTTTTTGTCTGCTAAAGTGACATGTGTGAAAACATATATCCCACCAATTTCAACATATTCACAAAATCTGCTTTCTTAGGCTGTTATTTCACTTCTATAACAAAGAATTCCCTAATTTTGAGGGAGATTTTTCAATACTCTTAAAGAACAAATTATATAAAGATATTATTTATTTAATCACAGGAATTAATAAGTGATTATTAAGGTGTACTTAGAAGTTCTGCTATCATTTGAAAAACAGTGATACTGCTGAAGTTTACAATAAGAACTTCAATGCTTATCCTTCAACCAGTGGCAGTACACTGCCAGCCCAGATGAACAGAGATCTGCTGTATGCATGTGTTAATTAAGAAATTAGGATTTTATTTTGCCTCAGCCAGATTTCTTTACATCACTGATCAGCTAAATACAGGGGGCTGGACTTAACATTCAGTTTGATATTTCAAACACTCAGTCCCTGCAAGGGGAGCTCTTACATTTTAATGAACTTACTGGAAAATTCAAGTGCTGGAATAAGTGTAAATGCTTTAGAGTAGTTAGTCTGTGAAGAATGAAAAATGCTTACCCTGGACTTACCAAATTAATAAAATCTTAATTAGTAGGGAACTTCCATTTTCAACATTTCTGAAAAAAGATTGAATTTGCTTCAACAAGGATTTGTGAAGGGTCCATTTAATTTCAGAGAAGCTGGACCTTTAGGAAAGTTAAACAAATAAAATTGTGTTAGGCAAGATGCATATTGATAGATGGTAATAATATATATATATGTATTTAATTGAAAGTTTTAAAATATGTGCATTTTCAACAAGTAATCTAGACACATCCAAGAGCAAATCCAGGGAATACGTTTGGACAATGATTAGAGAAGCCAAGATATAGGGGCTGGTCGTTCATTTTTTTTCTCCTGAACAGCAGACATAAGTGATTGACATTTGTATGCGGTCTGGAATCACATCAAAAAAAGTGACAGGATTTCCTGGAACTAGTCCATCTGAAAAGAGGATGTAAACTGCCTTCATTATTGTCTCTTGGTTCCTTAGGTCTCAGATTAAATAAATTAAAGAGAGAAGAAGAGCCGTTTCACAATTTTCTTTCTGGTTATACAAAGCACAAGTTCCCAATGGCTCAGACAGCTGCCACAGAGGAGATTTCTGGGTGAGAAATTGCTCTGTTTACTCAGCCTGAAAATGACCTCTCTCCTGTCTACCTCTAGCCCATTGTTAATCAACCATCTCAGACAGGGAAACAAACTGGAGGATCACTTTCCCTCTTCATGCCAACATACATTTTGTCCCCACTTAAAACCTGTCTGGGATACTGTGTAATACAACCTACTGGAACAGAAACATGGCATAGTCTTTCATACTCTGGTTATCAGTCAATTAATAGACTTAGATTATAGTCTTTGTTAAAGTGAAGCAAAAACTCAGTGTTTATCAGTGTTTGTTTATGTCACAAATTCCATTAGGTAATTAGATGACAATTTTTATTTCTACATAAGAAGTAGGAAAGCAATCAGAATTACTGAGACTGAGCCACTTAGAGCTATTAATTAACTACATTACAACGACTGAGCTGTTTAGAAATTATTAATTAACTGCTTTAAGATTTTGAGACAAAGTTTCATAGCTGTACTAAATAGACAGTTTTGGAGGGTTCAGTTTTATGTGCCATACAAATAGTTTGCACTGCCAGTTCGCCTCCATGGGTATGAGGAATGCTGGCAGCGTGAGCAAGGCATAGGTGTCAGCTTTGACCAGTGCTACAAAGAGCTGGTTTAGGAGCTTTGACATGCTTGGAGCTTTGATAGCAAACAGGCTCTGCCTGACTTCAGTAAATAAACTGAGGTGAAGCTGGTCTGGTCAACTGGAGCTTCCAGAGGTGTCAGAGGCAAATTAAATCAGAGCAAAATATTACTTTTTAGCCTTTTTGTTCTAGTGCAGCCAATAAGGCTCATTCTTACCCTACTGAAATCACCCTTCAAAACAGCTTGTTCATACTGAGCTTAGCACAGATAACATGCTCTGAATTTTCTTATAAAGGGAGACTAACAAAGATTTCCATACATTGTAAGTGTGCCAGAAAAAATTTGTGTGGGGCCACGATAAATGAAAGAAAGACTAATATTTGAGTCAACCTTCCTGTTCTGAAAATGAAATATAGAGTAAAATGAAATGCCCACATGGGGGAGTTATTGCAGAATAGTTAGATCAGCTTCTCTGTTAAAACAAGCAGTCCCAGTCTTTGTAAAGAGCCGTCAAACTGACAGTGGCATGAAACAGAACAGTATTACTCTCTGTAAAAAAAGCACTGGGCAACTCTCATTTGCATCTTCTTCATGTGGCAGATTTGTCTAGATCACTCTTTTTTCCACACAGGTGAATAATAGTGACAAATACACAGTGTAGAGCAAAAGTTCTGAATGTCCAAATGTGACCTGGATGTGCCTATGAAAATTGTTTTACACTTATTGAAAAAGTCATTATTCTTAAAAAAACTGTGTGCAGCCATGCTTGGATATCAGCTTCTGATTGAGCAAGAATTTTGAAAAGAACCTAGTGCCATCTATCATTGTTAAAATTTCAGACAACACAAACTGGAAGTGACATGTAGCTGAAAGGAACTTCACAGAGTTTGCTCTGAACACAATAGAGCTGGCTGTAGCTGTTCAAATGGCTCTCCACACATCCAAGAGTCAGAAGCACGCATGCACTCATCTGCCAGGGCTCTTTGAATGCCCCAGGCAAAACAATGATGCAATAGATATTTTATGTCCTTAAATCAAAATCAAAACCATGCCATCTTTCCTGGATAATTCCAAACAGGAATAAAGGCATGCAGCAAGAAAATGCCTAACAGAAACAGATCTTACTTTTAAAAATAGTACTGTTTTAAGAAGTATGGCAGGAATGAGAAGCCTCATAGCTATGGAGAACTAGGAAAAAAGTAGGCCATAGAACAGCTCTTCTACAACTGGTAGGCATCACTGAGATATAGACAAATCCCTGGAGAACTGCATACTTAGGCACAAGCCATTTAAGAAAAGAAGAATTTTAGGCACTCAGATCTTACATTTTGGAGATTATTAATCAAAATCACTTCAACATTTATGTGATAGTCCACAGATGAATAAGATTTTTTGGCTCTGCAAAGAGATTAATCTACAGTTTATTAGAGATCTAAAAGAGAACAAAGAAATGAAGATCGCTGTGAGACTGGAAAGACATGCCAATAGTTTTCATGTCGTTGAAAATGAAAGCAAAATGTTGAGGATGTAATATTTACACTTAATATTAAAACCTATGACAATTATTAAAAAAGAAAAGAGTGCTGGCTCTCCAAAGTAACATAATCACCTCTGACAGATAAATCAACTTTCCTGATACTCCTAGCAGTGACTGCGTACTGGATACACCTTTGGTGTTCCTGAATGGTAGAAGCTAATGTTTATAAATCATATCAACTTGTATTGCTATTGGGTAGCTAGATTTGTGATTTCATTCATTTGCTCAAATGTTTGAGATATTTGCACTCTGAAAAGCTCATGAAGTAATGTGCTGTGTTGATCTGATAAAAAGTCTGCTGATTGCTCACATTTGCCTTAGCTCTTTCCTGAATAATGTCAGAAATGTGTATTCAGCAAGGAAAGAGGAGAAAGATGTTAGATGTTTTGACAGAATTTACCTATTGTATAAAAAGAGATTATTCAGGTAATGCAGCTTTTAGAGGAAGATAGTAAACCCTGTTTTGAAATGTTGATAATAGACAGATAGTAAACCTTGTTTTGAAATGTTGATAATAGACACTTACAAACCACATTTTTAAACATGCACAAGAAAAACTCATACCACTACAAGGGCTGAGTGCAGAAAACATTGAGTGCACTGACACATTAGGTATTTAGTGGTATAACATTATCCAACCAGCTTCTTCCTAGGGGAATGAATCCAGGTACATGTTTCTCATCCCATTGTTATGAATGTATTTGTCATTCACCCTGGAGAGACCAGTGTTTATCTCAGAGTGCTCACTCTCTCAGTGGAATTTTGTGTCATAAGGATCACTGAAACCCCCCAGATTATATAACTTTGATATGTGCTTACTCTGTGGCAAAACTTCCAAAAATTCTTCCTCCTAACGTGGCATCCAGATGACAGCCCAGTTAGGCAGATAGACTAAATCCAGTGTCTCTTGATGCATAAAATAAAGTCCCAGGGAAGATGGGTCTGGCCCAGTTATATCACAGAAGTCATCAAAACAGAGATAAGATCAGAAGTTAAGGGTGTGTGATAGCACATATGGCCAAGCATTTAATGATGGCCTGATCCAGAGATAAAGTCCATGAACAGACTCATAGCGTTTGCAGGATTTCGGTAGAACTACTATTTTGTTCATATTTTTTTTCTTCTTAACATAGATGCGATAGAGCTTTGTTGTTTTTAACAATTGATTAAAAGTAACAAAACTCTTCTTAAACTCTCTGCTACTTTTAGCCTAACTTTGAAAAATCTGCATTAGTTGTCTGTGAAAATTTTTATTGTTGCAGCTGAGAAATATATGTAAAATATAGTTCATTTGGTTGCTAATGAAGTGTTACACTATCACTCTTACTCATATTCTAGCTTAGCTCATATTTATTTTATAAAAATAATAAAGGAAATATTACATTTAAACTAGCCTTAATTGTCCATCAATGCTGTATTGCTTTGTAAGCAGTCATGCTTTACAGCTAGAAGCTATGTAAAAACAGGAATAATTTTTAAAAAAATAATGCTGGTTCCTAATTTTGGAATAAGTAAGGAATTTTCAAATCAAGATCTATCCTGTAGCTAGTGATTGAAGGGCAGTGATTGAATCCATAAGAATAACCAAATTCAAGGAACATGGCTGCATGTCTCTGGCATGCAGTGTCCTTCTTTAGAGAACAAGGAGATATTCACTGGAGGATTTCCAAAGGTTTGTCTCCACCAAGAGAACTTCCAAAAGTGTCTCCTTGTGTCTGCTGGTGGACACTTTGTGCCACATGGTGCTCCAAGGCTGACCATGATTTCAGGCTGACTGGGTATCACTGGCAGCGAGCTTTAGCCAAGCATCAGAGATTTTTCATGGTAAAAATAATAATAGGAACACTCCTGTGATTCTTAATTAAGATTGCCATCTGGAAACACACTGTTGTGGTGACACTGCTATTCTCCTGGAAGTGTAAAGGACAGACTTTTCTCCAGCAGAAATGGAAATCCCTGCTTGCATCCCAGTGTGTCTTCTCTCCTCGGTTACATGCTTCAAGGTTAGGCTTTAGAGCCTGTACTACTCACAAATAGTCTTTTACAGACAGTGCAAAGAAGTGAGCATCTTCAAGAGAGTTCATCTCTTTCTAAGACAGATGGCTAAGACAAAATTTCTACTTCAGGAAGAAATTCTTTACTCAGGAAGAAACTTTATTTTACTGTGAGGGTGGTAAGGCACTGGCACGGGTTGCCCAGAGAAGTTATGGATGTCCCATCTCAGAGAGTGTTCAAGGCCAGATTGGATGGTGCCCTGAGCAACATTAAATGTGTCTGTGCCCATGACAGGGGGTTGGAACAACAGGGTCTTTAAGGTCACTTCCATTATTCTGTTGTATGGCTCTATGAAATCATCTTATTTTTCTCCTTTGCCTATAAATAAAGCCAGGGCGAGTTGTGATCAAGTTTAAACTTTTTGAAACTTTAATTTCTTCAGTTGAGTAAGTTGAATCCTGTATAAAATACAGGAGAAAAAAACCATTAGTGTGTTTAAGACAAATGGGTTTGTGGAATGTGAAGAGGTAATGTGGCTGAGGGGATTTTTGCAGATTTAATTAATTTTCAATTTAATTTTGCAGAATTAATTTTGATATTTAATTTAACATGATTAAATAGACTCTGGTTTCCAATGTGACTGTAAACAGACCAAAGTAAGGAGGAGCTTCACCTTTAAACAACCCTGTAAATCAGCATTTGGGTTAATGACTGGTGTCACTCAAAGGCTGTCACAGTTGCATTTTCTTTCTTATCAGAAAGTGCCAGCAAACCCAGTTTGCTTGCACACGCACAGCCCGCAGGAATTGCTGGTGACTCTCTTCCTCATTTTTTATGGATATGGATATGAAGCTGCTACAACCAGTTTCTTTCCCAGTATGCCTGTCTGGACTGAGAGACTTTCTCCTCCTCGTCTTGGAGCCCTTTCTTTGTTTAGGCAGTTTCTTTGTGTGGTTAATCTTCAACATGCTTCACCTACTTCCCATTCTCTTGCCTGCAGCCTAAGGCAATTACTTCCATCCAGCTGGGATAAAGAAAGCAGAGTTCTTGTTAACCAATGGAACAGCTTAATAATGATCACATTTCTTTTGAAATAAACAATTGTTTGTACAATATTAACCCTCCAGCCATAAATTAAGTCTGGATAGTGCAAAAAATGGCTCAAAAAAAAGCAAATGCCTTGTATTCAGTTTAGAAAACAGGAGAATATCCAAATATTTATACATCTCTACTTATGTTGCTTTTAATCTTACTAAAACAACCTTTAAAATGGAGAGTAAGCCTCATTTCAGTGAAACAGTCACAAAGAATTAATTACTAAAGAAATAAACACAGCTCTTCCATGGCCACTGGGAATAAATATATCAAGCACACTTAAATCCTGGTATATAATCTTTCTCTTAGGCAAGATCTCAGTGTAAGAGGGGCTGGAATAAACAAACAAACAAAAAAGGTTGTTTTTTTTACCTGAAATATTTGCTAAGACTGACAATGATGTCAGAAGGCAACATTCAGTACACCACTAATTTGTCAGTAACTAAATCATTAATCTGTAATTTGTATCAGAGAGAGAAAAGCTTGAAAATGAGCTGTTGAACTGTATAGTAAATTGTTCAAATAAACAGCAATTGGGTAATCTTAATTCTTTCTGATGTTCTATGCAACTAATACATTAATATGAGTGCTTGATACTTTTTAATAGGTTTTTCTTTTCTTAAATTCATTCATATTGAGAAATAAATGTATGCAGAGACAGACCTTAAGGTACATTCTTACACTGTTTAAATTAGCTTTAAATGGTCCTTGCTTGAAGCTGGAAGAGAAAGGGCTTGGGCCACAAACTTTTGAAATATGACTCTTAAAGGGAAACTAAACTTCAGAATTGTAAGTTAAATTGATTTTTCAGCATTCCAAGTCCTGTCATGTGGAACCAATTTAATGGCCTAAACCTCTGAAGGGGGCTAAAGGCAGAGCACCAGTGGAGGTGACTGCTGTCTCTGGTAGTTTGGTTTAATAAGGGAAAAATCTCATTGTTAAAGTTGCATGTTCTGTGTGATTTTTATCTGCTGGCAAAAACCCAGTGCAATAAAACCTATGAAATGGCCTGCTTATAGTTAAATGCCTGAGTGCATATTTCTAGAAGACATGTTTTGTTACATTACATCTTAATCTCCACAATCTTCGCATTGGAATGATATCCTCCCCCACCCCCTTTCATATTTAATCCTGAGGACCCTTTCTTAGGATTTCTAAAAGTGGAAACAGAAGAGGAATCACAGCTGGAAGAAACCATACTGCTGCACATCTGAAAAAAGGCATGGAAGATGGAGAAAGAGAGTGTTCACTGTTGAGCAATTTCCATGATTTGTCAGGATAAGATAGTCACAGCTTGATTTGTCCTTTGAGGTACACAGAGTATTTGATTTTCATTCATCTGAGGAGAGGAGACTCCTTTCAAAAAAAAGGCCTTGTCATTCAGAAATGCCTGGTTACCTCTACATGAAGTAGCTCCAGATTACATCAACTTCTGACTGGAATATTATGAAATCACATTTTTCAGCTTCAGAAAAATGAACAGAGCATTTGCTCATCCTCTTAAAATGTAGCCTCTTAAAATATAGTTTCAAAAGGGAGCAGATGCCAGATGTCAGCTTAATGGATAGAGGATTTTTTTGGTGGATTCTTTTCTTGGCGGCTTTCGAGAAATTCAAATCCCTGCTGCCCATGAAGATGCCAAAATTGTAACTCGAACTCTTTAATGTTGCATCACTGCAATAGCTTCATAAGATAAAATTATTGAGAGGAATAAAACCAGGAATATACCTGAGTGCTCTGGAAGATCATGCGATGGTGTTCTAGGAAAGAGCGTTTCCATGTCCAGAACAGTCTTTGAGTGCAGGAAAGGAAAGGTAGCCTAACGTGTACAAAATGTGCACTTTAACATGATTCCTATACTTAGGAAACACGTAAAAGTGACTAAATAAGCAATAATTTTTGTAAGTTTTTTCTGCTCTAAGAAAGTAGAAGATCTTGTTGTGGTGAGAGAGGAACACAAAAATGTTGCAACTGTGTGGTGAGTGAAACTCTCAGGTTTAAGCAAAAGATATGTCTTTGATAGAACCTTTAGAAGGTAGCAATACTGCAAAATCAGCTTAAAGATCAGATTTGAAGCAAGACAAGCTCAATCTAGAAGTAAAGCTCACCTTTTTTTAGTAGAATGTTGCTAAATAAGTTTTTCATCTTTGTAATCATGGTTAGTAACAGTAATGCATATATAAAAAATAATGAAAGAATTGGTCTGTTCAAGTGATCTTTTCTTGCCTTTAAATCCCTCACTTTAGAACGCCAAGGTGAAAATTTACAGCATTATTATTGCTGAGGTTCTGCTTAGTGCTAATGGAATGCACAGGTTTAGACATAACAGCAAGATTTACTAATCTTGCTCTAAAAGCCATCTTCTCTTCTCTTTTGATTAACTTGAGCATCTGTAACATTATACTAACAATAGTACTGTGTTACTTAGCATAGTTATTTGCTCCACAGGAGCAAGTAATTCCTGGTACTAAAGTCTCAGAAAAACTCAGCAGGAAATGGGATAATGGCATTCATGTCATTAAAAAGCCTAGTGAAGAGGAATGAAAATGAAAACTTCATTTCATTTTTAAAGGATCCCTCAAAAACAGGAGAAATTATCACTTTTGGTTAAAAATCCCTTCATCAAAATATAATTGTTTGCTAACAATAAAACCCCCTTTGTCTTTATATTCTGGTGGAGGATGACAGATTCATTCTTTCAGTAGCAGTCAATTTTGCTTGAGTTTGAATGGGAAATTACACACTTTTTTGATCATTTCTGAAAACTAGCTAGGTTATAACAAACCTGCTTTGGCACTGAGATTACAAGTTTATAATGTATCTGTGGGTTGCATTTCTAGTAAGAAAAGTAACATCTGGCATATTTTTAAAAAACCTACAAAGATGAAATCTTTTTATCTTTAACACCAGGTGGAACTCCATGACTTAGAAGATTAAGCAAAATTCTTATAGTAGTCAAACCACTTATCTCCTAAGCATTAGACATAAGCATGTGGCTAATGCTGGTCTCGGAAGGATATGGATAGGGAGTCCTTCGAGGGCACAGAAAGTAACCACATGTTGAAAAACAGCAGAGATGGGCTTGCTGCTCTGTTTTTCTTAACATTGGACAACCTTGAACTATGTTTCCCCCTAATCCAGGGGAAAAAAAGTGCATCTCTAAATAAAAAGTTTTATAGCCCAGTAATAAGTACATTTTTGTGTAATTTCAGAGCCCTGCTACTCTCTTCAAATCAGGGTCATGGTGACACATGGTTAAACCCTGCTTCTGAGGCTACAGTGAGGTGCATTATGGTGGGGAAATTAACATTAGAAAATTAAATGCTTGGGGATTTTAAAGCCTTCTACATTAAATGGGCAAGTTCCATTTTCTCCAAGTTGTAAACATTCTTTGAGCAAAGAGATATGTTCCAGCACACAGTTTTCAAAGCAAAACCCTGACCTGACTGAAGTCTGTGGGAGGCCTGCCATGAAGGTCACTGCAGATGAGGCTGAGAGTTCTCATTAAAGAGCAGCTTTAGTCCTGCTGTCCCCCAAAAACTCTCTTTCTTCCTTGTTCTGCAAAAACCACTTAACACTGATGGCTTATTCAGCTTGTAAATTTGTAAATAGGCAGCAGATATTTGCTCATGATTAAAAACCTGATGTTTTCTCTGCTTATGTGTGTGTGTCTGTGTGCTTGTGTGATCTGAGAAACAAAACTCCCACAGACATGACATGCTGAGGGATGATCCAAAGTGTCCCCTCTCCTCCAGATCATGAGCTGCTGGCACATATTGATCTAATTCTGAACAGCAACTGCTTAAAAACATAATTGACAGATAAACATGTCAACAGCATATCAAACCTGAAGATGTCTAGAGCAGGAGTTCTCAGCCTGCGGACTGCAAAACTCTGGGGAACTGGAGTCTGCTTTTAAAGGGTCATCAAAATGTGACAAAAGAAAGCAAATCTGTAAATGCTTTATAACAATCAGTGTTGAAGAACTTGGTCTGTCTTGCCACTGGGAATATTTCTGGCATTCATATGTCGGAAGGATATTGAAAACTACTGAACTAGAAGACAAAGAGTTAATAAAGCAAAGATGAATAATATATTTCAGAAAAAAAAAAATCAAGCACGTCTTTTACTCCTCATGCTGTGTGTTAACCTAGGATAGAGAGCATAAAAAAATCTAAGTGTCTTTTCATTTGACAGGACAGCCAAATTTTTTTTAAAGCAATATTCGTGTTCAGAGCAGAAGCTGTCCTTTTCTAGACTGGCAGGGTTATTATTATGCAGTTTCCCATGTCCCTCTAAAGAGAACAGCCCAGCAAATGTTTTGTCTCATTTCACATATTTTCACAACTGTAATTATATGCATGGTAATACTGCAAGTAGTTATGTTTGGTTCTTTCTTTCTACATGAATATACACAGACCTTCCAGAAAGAGTGCCCTGGTTTTATGAAAGAGTGTAATTTCTTTGTAGGGAATGGAGATGGTTTCTCCCATTTAACCCACCTGTTTCCTTGCCATCCTTCTAACAGAGCTGACTATAGGAATTACTGAGCCTTGAGGAAAATCTCTCCAATACAGGGCAAAAACTGCAATTTGTCTGATGCCTTGGTCTCCTTTTCAGCATGTTTTTTGGTGATACCGACTTTTTTTTTTTTTTTTTTAATGGTTTCTCTTAAAATTAATATGCAGGATATTTGCAATGTTTTGTTTGCCACGAATTTATAGGCTTTCTAGTTGCCTTTTGAATAAACTGCTCCTTGGTGTAGCTTATGGGATTCTGCCTTCCTTTTCCCGGGTGCACCCAGAGGGAAGTACCTTGCATGCAACGCAAGCTGTTTCCAGCTCCATTTCTTACAAAGTGACCACATTTCCTTTCACAGACAGAGCCACACAGTCAGAACCTGTTTTCTAAACAGATGCTGTGAAACTTGGAGAAGGACCACATCTTTTTTGACTAGAGAGCTGTATTTTCTGAGAGACAATTGCAGAGGCAATTTCTTGTGTTCACAGGAATGCAAATATGGTTCACAGGGTGTAGAAAATGTATTTTCATAGAAGCTGGATGTGTCACTCACATCCAGTGTCACTCCTACAGATAGGGGAACATGGACACTTCTTGAAGCACAGTGAAAAACCATCCACTCAGAAGAACATCAGATTTAAAAGTGCTTGGATGGAGATGACAAGACGCACATTCCAAGTTAGTACAGATCCAGGACAACTCTGTGTATGGTCAACCTTTGGGTCTTATCTTTAGACCTTTTAAGATGGGTGACAGGTATATTAAAATAATTGTATCATATATTTGAGGAGCATTAAACATAGTGATAACAAACTCTGCAATGTAAACATTAACTGATAGTTATTCAATGTTAAGTATTTTTTTAAATGGCCTGCTGGTTGTTCAGACAGATCAAGATCACAGGGCTAAACCATTTGTCCTCATATCCAAGACAGATTGGACTGAGAAGGATCAAGAGTGGCTTCATACTGTTATTTTATTCCATTCTGTCTCCTTTCCAGGCAAGCAGCTCAGCTCTTACTTAACATGCCCTCTTATTTGGGATCAGGACCTGTTAGACAGCTCACCAAGAATTTTTTGCATAAAGAAAAGTTTGGATATATTTAATTCTCCCTTTAAAAATTCAGTGAACAATTAATGTGTTCCTATTTTTGTGAGGCATAACGTTTGACAGAATTTGTGTTCTGTAAAGTAGTGAAGCTATGAAAAAAGTAATAATGAAAAGAGGATTTGCTTCTTTCTTTTTCTGTTCCTTCTCTAAATATGTTTAGTTACCTCTCTGTATTTGAGGGGTGTAAATAGAGTTTTAGAAAGTTTTCATCCAAGGCTGAAATAACATCAGCTAAATCCTTAACTGCCAGCAAAGTGCCTTCCTTTCATAACAGGAAGGTGCCTGATTATCAAATAGTAGGCTGAAAACTTCAATGATCTTTCTTCCCAACAAGTCCTATTATTTTATATAGTACCACTAAGACACAAAACATGTGGAGCTCAGCTTGCACTGAAAGAAAATTATTTATATGCCAAGAAAAATCCCTCCTCAGAGTAAAGTCTTCTCAAGAGAAATGTGTTTCTTGAACTCTAAAGTAACTAAAATAGGAAAGGCAAATTACATCTTTGTCTGTTCTTGCTCTCACCAATCACCCTCCATATCCTCAGGAAGACTTAAAGAATGAGTTGGGAACCAGTTTATTCTCACACCTTCTTAATGGATGTATAATTTAGGGATTTTTCCTAGATATCAGTACCTTGGATGCAAGATCTGATATGGCCCTGACAATCAATCATTCTTGACAAGGTGAAACTGAGGCCAAACATTGGGACTACTCACTTGAGCGAGGACACTTGTTCTTTATGTTGAACAAACTATCTCAGGTGTAGTAGTCAGATGGAAATGGCAGAGCTACAACCTCTGGGGACAGGGTGTCTTTCCTCTGAGCTGCTTTGAAAGAACAGCTGGGTACACATGAGCTCTGCACACTCAAAGCAAGGAGAGAATGCCTGAACAAAGACATTCATACCACAGCTCCATTTTAAGAATTTATTTTTAAATATTGCACTTAATTTTAAAGAATAACATAGAAAGGCCATATGTCTGAATAAATGGCACTAACACATTCCTCTTCCAGAAAAATGCAACAGCACCAACACCGCCTTTAACATTTTTTCAAATGTCAGCCTTCCTCTATTGAATTCCAGTTTTCAAGTTCCACCCTCTGAATAATGACAAATTGTGCTAAATTTTGGTCTCAATACATTGGTGAAGCTTTAAAACGTAGCAGAGGATGTTTTAGTTTGTGTGCAGGACTGCAGCAGGGTGCAGATGCACTTATTTGTGTTAATGTGTGCACACTTGACAAAGCCTGAGGGCAAAAGAACTCCAAACTCATTAAGGCACTGCTAAAGGGAAATCAAGCCCAGGTTCTCTAGTACAAGCTTTTAATAAGCATTTTCAACAGATATTGGGAGGTAAAAAAATGTTTATTTTGTGTAGGAACTGGTTCTTGACTGCTGGAAAAGCCATTTCACGTGGGAAAAAGAGTGATACCTGAAACCCATTCTTGCTGAGTGAATTTGAAAAAATAGATGTAAAAAAATATTACCTTTAAAGTGAAATCTTGCAAGATACAGAGGCATATTCTAATGAAATAAGGACAGGATGTCTAAAAGAGAAAAATGAAAGATGTTCTCCAGTCTTAGTTTTATCTGGTTTAGTTTGTGACTTCTTAAATTTTTATGTTCTTATATTTTAAGGAGAGGGAAGTTTGCCTGAATTATGCATGTGTATTCACTATTTCCCTAGTGAGTTTACTCATGCCTTATTTGTGTAACACCTGAAGTGGAATTAAAACGATAATGAACTCAGTAAGAAGAGAAATAGCTAAAGGAGTTCTATCAATATTTTGCACACTCAGCAGCAAGTCTAATTGTTTTATAGTGTGACATGGCCATTTCTAGCTCTGAAAGGAGGTGATTTCTCCAAATTTTCCCTGGAGAAAATAGAGAAATTAAACATCTTTGTCATTTCACATGTGAGAAGACTCTTTGTGCCATGCTATGCCCCAGCTGGGTGGGTGCAGTGGAGAAGCACTCATGGCAACTCCCTGCACGTGTGTCTTTCACTCAGCTTGCCTGTGCCTGTCTTTTGGCTGTGTACTCTGCTGCTTTAGAGAAAAGTAATCCTGATATTTAAGGTGTGAGTTTAGAATAGGGTTCTCTAAACATAACAATATAAACTTCACAAATAGAGCTGCAAATTCTTTGTCTGCCAAAGTTCTTAGATTAGTAGACACTGCTTTTAAGCCACCATGGTTTCAACTTCAATAAATCAGTTGACAAAAGAGGTCTAGGAAAGAAGAAGAAAAACTACAGAAAGCTGTGGTTAAATTCTTCTTTTTCATCACACCAAAGGCTTTTTGATCTTGTATTGGAAATCATCAGTTTCAAACTCCTAAGATTTGTGGTAAAGATCTGTTCAGAAATGGACACCATTTCCCCCTTTTGTTATTTCGCTTGGTGAAAAGGAAAAAATAAAAAGAGTTGTTCAAATGTCTGGGCTTCACAATCCAGGGAAAAATGAAAACTCCATGAAAACACAGTTCAAGGTTGGCAGGGGTGGAAAAACAAACAAAAAACCCAGTGGGAATGAGTGAGGCAATAGGCAAACTTCATCGTGTGCAGAAGAAAGGCAGATTCCAAATTAAAATGCTTACCAGGTGATTGAGATATTTTGCCTGGAAGTTTCAATAAACATGTCCACTGGAGAGTTATCAGCTGTGTCTACAGCGGCTGGTGTGAAACAAAGAAACATCTGTTATGTATATGTTTTGGACACTTTGGAAAGTTTGGAGCCAAGGCTGAGGGTCAAGAATGCTATACATACAGATATATAAAGTGCATTTCTCAAATGTAAGCAGAGCTAATGTTCTGGTTCTTTTAAAATATCCCCTGCAGTGAAATTGCCACCAAGAGTGAGTTTGCTGTGCCTTCCCTCTGCATACAGAAAAGTACAATGTGGCTCTGTGCAAAGTCAGCCTAGTTAAAAGAGAAGACCCAGCCAGCCAAAAGCTCAAGCATATCTAGCTGAGTCCACTTACCTTTGGACTTTGCTTAGAATAGAAACTACAAAAGCTGTGTCTTCACCTTCACCCCCACAAAACCTGCGACTGTAACACTCATGATTATTTTACCTAGAAAATAAACACAAATTGGTTTCATATTCTTAAGATCTCTTTGTTTTATTTGAAAAAATAACAAGATTGATGCACACTCACATGAACATGGTTTCATGCTGTTTGTGATATTTCACATTTTGCATACCTTGTTTTGTTTCTTCCCATAGCCAACTCTATATCCACTGAATTGAAAACAGTGAGAAAGAATCAGATCTGAGGAAGGAAAGAAAATACAGATTTTATTTTTTTCCAATAAGTATTTAGCCTGGATGATATTCAATCTGGCTTTGTCAGACAACGTACATCAAAATATTTTTTAACTATGTGGGACAGGTTAATGAACCAAAATAAAAGGCCTGTAGTGAGACAATGGGATTTACTTGGCAACATTTTGTCAAGGTTGTATTAATGGCATAGCAGAGAAGAAGTTCAGGAAAACAAAAACATCAAGGGGAAACTGGATGATTTAGGGAACTGTAGGATGGCTAATTACTGAGCCTCCCCATGTGTTGCACACAGCAAAGCCATCTTGTACTGCAAAGGTGAAAAGGAGAGCAGAGAGCATCTTGTTAAAAGCAGAGATGAACAGAGAAAAACATGATTCCCTAAACTCAGATGGTTCTACCCCCTTTTCCTATAAGGTGTCAGAGCAAACATGATTGGCGGCTCCTCAGTCAGTCTTAATTATTTACACAGACTTATCTCACCATAGAAAGCCCAAAACTGCTAATAGACACTGCCTGCAGAAACCATTACCCAAATTTGGCTGGCATCTTCTTACACAGCATGGCATGCCAATAATGACATGTTCAGGAATGGTGGAAATAAATGGCAGTGTAGCAAGGGATAATGTCTAAGTGAGGAATTTAATCTGTAAAACACTGAAAAGAGGGGAAATAATCCAAATCTTAATCTGTGCAATGATTCATGTGAATGACATCTGCTCTGTCTGGCTCTGAGGCCAAGATAATTAATCCACGGAGAAGAGGTTTTGCTGCAAATCTTGACAAAAATCTTAGACTAATAATGTCAACAAATGAAACAAAATGGTTATTATATTATAAACTTTTACCTGAAGGGCAGTGGTAGGACCAGTGGCTGCTCAGTTACAAGCTGGCTTTTTATCTAAAAAAGGCAGAAATCTGTGTTTCCCATAGGAATCACTTTACTGTGGAAGCTCCGCCTCTATTTTCACAAATGTGTTCATTACATGCTTGCAGATGTCTTTGGAAAAGCATTTTCTCCCTGAGAACCAGAGGGATCAGGAGCATAAGGAAAGAGCATATGGTAAAGTCTTAGCCCCAGGGGGTACGCAGATTGGACTTTGCTCTTCATTTTTCATGATATATGATTCTTCCCATGGAAATAAGTTGGAGCTAGGAGAAAGGTTTTGTATTAAAATTTCGGAACAGAGAATGTTCTGAAAAACAACTACTTTTTCAGGAAATTAATATTGCCTCCCCCGGTACATATCTGTAAAATCCTTGACTACAGTGCTGAAAAAGGTCTTATTTTTTGGAAACATTGGAGAAAGATCAGAGAATGAGACAAATATATATTCAGGAAACAGAAATAGTTGGAAGAAAGTTTATCTATGGAGAAACTCCCTTTGCCTTGCAGAAAAGAGAAAATACATCTGTCCCAAATTTTTTCTGTAAAAGCTGATAGAAAAATTTTTATACTGTCTCATCAAATATCATTCACCAGTTTTTATAGACAATAAGTCTTTGATTTTTGGCACCATTTGAACAGGCACTGTGCCTCAAGACCTGGGCACAGCCATCAATGGAGAAGTCCTTCTGAGCCTCAAAATCCTGGAGGGAGATGCTCAACACACTGGAGTCCACAAGAGTCTCAGGCATTTGGAGGAGGAGGTCAGCATCTTCAGAGTCATAATTGCTCAAATCAAAGGCTTCAGGCATGGAGGAGGACAGCACCTTTCTGTGTAAAACTGTTAAATTCAAATGTTGCTACAGTGAACATATACAAATTTATAGTCCTTAAGGTTTGTCTCTGGGCAACGCTCAGATGGATTTTTCCTTGAGGCAGATAGAGAGTATGGATATTTTTATCATTGATGGCTTGCATTTTCTAACATGGAGACTGTTATTATAAAACCTCTCGACACTTCTCATTCATGCCATTCCACATTAACTCAATCCAGTATCCACGTTAGCCAGATCACAGCGGAGTTTCTCTCCAATTTACATGGCTCTTGAATGCTCAAGACAACAATGCTGACCAACAGCAGGAAGCTAAAACTTAGATTTTATTTAAAAATGTGTAATAAAAAGCAATACCTTGTATGTATACGAAACACAAACCAATGATTGCAGCATAAATTTATGAATCTCCAAGTTAGATCTGGTATATGCAAAAATAACTTTCTTCCTTTTCACCTCCTTTAAACCTGAAGGAACTGGATTTTACTTTTGTAGAGCAGAGAGAATACAACATCAAACTTACCAGATAGGCTGATAGTTTGTATTAATGAAGCAGTGCTAGAAGGTAATTACAGAGTCTTCTTTTGGGTAGCATACACACATCCGTTGGACTAAGGATAAGATGTTTAGTTTGCATTTACAAGTTAAGCCGCAGCTTTAACTTTACATGGCTTTTAAAATGCCATATGCTACCAACTTATAAACAGGTTAAGATTTTGCTGCAGAGTATTAAACATTCTTCCACAAGACACTTCACTATAATTTATGGGTATTTAATGTACTTCCAGAGGACAAAATTATGTCTGCAAGTTCTCTGAGCATGCACCAATCATCTCAAGCACCCTAAAGTAGTTAAAACCCTAGATTTATAGTAAAATAGTTTAATATTGCTGCTAAACAAAATGGAGAGTTCATGGAAAGGACAAATACAAAACACATGCTTGCAAAAATAGCACTGGTTGGGAGTGACAGTATCAAAACACGTCCATAAGATCTTTAATGTTTGTAAGCTGAATCTGAAGGCTAATGAGATTTCAAACTACAGTATGTCAAATTTATGAGGTGTAGAAGGACATGTCCCTTACTCTCATGTAAAATATTGGGCAATAAAGAGGTTGAAAACATTCCTGAGCTGATTTGAAATTTAAAGTTATGCCCTGACTGGACTGGACTTTAGAGAAAGTAGATGGTGTTTTTTCCTGCCCTCCAAATCGATCATATTTATTATTTTCATACTGCCAGTGTCTGGAGCATCTAATGCCAATGTATCTTCAGGAGCATGAGCTCAAGTGACTTGATATTTACAACACAAATCTCATGTGAGCTTTCAGAATTGTCTGTAGTTGCAGAATTATAAAACTCTATGAAAAGAGAGGCTTAAAAAATTCTACAGTCACGACACAGTCTTTGTGCCTTAAAAGAGGAAGAACACACTATTTTATACATGTCAAAAATTGTTTTATTTCCTCTTCTATGTTATGCATTTTCTGGGTGCACATTGTCACTCTTTTATTTTACTTAAGAATGTGTCATATTATGTGGTGGTCTGTATGACCACTAGAACACTCACTTTGCGGATTTGTTTTTCCTTTAACTCACAAAGAAAATCCTTAAATCCATGAAGTTAAAGTTACTAAATCTAGAGATAAAGTCCAGAACTTTTTGAGCTGTGTTCAGTTCTCTTTTTACAACAAATTTAATTTCAGATCTTGACCAAGTCAGCTAATTTCTTGCTGTGAAAAGAACTTATTCCCAAAAGTTTTCTGATTAAGCTAGTTACACTAAAGATTGTACAGACCTTTTTAACATATGGAGGAAATATATTAAAAAATATTTTTAAAAGAAAATGCAAGTCTTTTTTTTTCTGAATGCTCTCTCTACTCAATATTCATACACACAAGGCTTCCTTAAAGCAATTACTCACAGAAATCATGTGAATGTGTATCATAAGGTGTGCAAGCTAATCCAGACAATTCTAAAGCCTCACAGGGACAGACACTGAAAGAACAAATAATAACTTTGAAATCCTGTTCTGAGGCACATTAGATTGCAGTTGCCAAATGGAAAAAGTGTAATAAACCTGAGAAACACAAATTTAAGTATAACTTCTGGGGTTTTATTTCTATTAAATTATAAACAGGTATATTTGTGTTATTGAAACAGCTTTCATTGTGCCTTAGGCACTATTTCAAGTGCTGGAAGGAATCTGCCTTTAAAATTTTTTAATCTAATTTAGGGCTTGGGAGACCAACATGGCTTAATCTTAACCACATGATAAAAACCATGGCATATCACTATATATAAAAATCATTAACACAATTTTCTGGGCTTGTAATTCTTGCTTCAGAATAATTTTGGAAACCTTACATTATGTGTTTACCTTATGCTGATGACATGTACTCTCAAGCTCACTTGTCCCATAGTTTTTGTCTAAGATTGGAATATAAATTTTGAAAGTGGAAAATATAAATATAAATTTGGAAAGTGGAAAATAACATTTCACTTGAACTGCTCTTTTATTTCCTCCTCCCACAAGATCATGCATGCCACATAGTTTTTGAAAATCTCAAGTATCTTTTTGCAACACAATAAGGCTCACTTCTGTGAAGGCATTCCTCACAGGGACATTCTTCTTCTCCCAGTTTAATACTTAGTTCTTAATTTCATCCCTGTGTGACATGCTAAGTGTCTGAGTTTCCTCTGTGTCGTCATGCAGTCAAAACCAGTGTATCTAACATTGATTCCTGCACCTTGAAATTTGTGGTAGCATCTGGAAGAATTTGGATATATATGCAAACAAGAATTGTGCAGCAATCAATACAATCAATAGCACAGACAAACACTGACCCTTTTTTTCCTGGAAGTGGGAATGGGCATGTTCCTGATTAAATGGTTTCAGGTCTTGATCTTTGCCTTGCCAAATGAAAGCCTGTGCTCAGAAACCAGGAACGGGTAATTCAGCTCATCGGTAAAAGAATTGCAAAGCCATAAGAAAATAAAAGAAGGCCATGGGCTGTAACCAGGTGTCACGCCAATATTTCAGCTCCAATTGCCTCTGTATCTTCTAGCACTTAAAAAGTAAAGGGAATTGCCCTGCATGTGTAAAATCCAACTGATGACTGTTGATCTATCAGCTCCCTCACTGTCATTCCTGAACACCAGCACAGCCTATAGAAACTGTCTTTAATCTTTCCTACACTTATCTCTTTCCTGGAAGCTTCTTCCATTGGGTGTTCTGGGAAACATCTAATGCATTAACAGCAAGTACAGCTGACTTGAGCAGTTCTGAAGCTGAGCATTTGTCAGTTTTAGTTTGGGGTGTTATCATAACAAAATCCAGTCACTCTCTGCTAGGAATGCATGTGCTGCACGCTCTATTAAATCTAACTCTTTGTTCAATGTACAATACCTTACTGCTCAAGAATGATAACAGCAAAATGTCAAAACAAAGTCTAGAAACTTTTTAGGCCAATATCCACCATGTTTAATACCAGGTTTTGGCAGCATGCAGGCAGGGACAGCAGGAAATGAAGCAGTGAAGTGGAGAAAGGGATGCAGCCAGAGCTTTCTGAATGGTGACATTTGTTTGTGGAAGCATGAGACTTTTTCCACACTGATGCCAACACAGCTTAGAATTGTGTAATGGGAAAGAGAAGCTGCTGAAAGAATGCAGAGATTCACAGAAGATGGTTCAGGTTCATTCTGCAGTAGGGGAAGAGACGTGGGTATGTGAAGGGGGATATCTAGAAGTGCATGCATCTGCATACATATGTATATAAGTATTTGTGTGTGTGTGTGTGTATCTATATGTGTGTGTGTATAAGAGAGACAGAGGCAAATGCATACTTTGGACATGAGCTGCACCCCTACAGATGCACGCTGAAACAGAACTGTGCTTTGTTACAGTGTTAAAGCTGCAAACAACAGCTGGAGACATTCTGAAAATAAAAGGGACAATTTTCCAGACATGAAGAGTGCTCCAGTAAGGGTAACAGTGTTGATTACATCTGGCACAGTGATTGTGGGACTCCTAAAAGAGCTCCTGGACATGCCATGCAGGTGGTGGCCTTAGAGACACTGCATCTTATCAGCTATGGCAGCAGGAATGCCTCCCTGGCTCCACAGCTTTCTGTCCCCACCAGCCAAAGGAACTTGGAAAGGTGTTGCAAGATTGGTTTCCAAGGGATCCTTGAAATACCAGTGGAAAAAATTTGATGGTGACTGAGTGATCAATCTTTGAGAGACTAATTCCTTTTTTTTTTTTTTTTTTTTTGGCTGGTGAAAATGTAACTGTAATGTGATAAATCTCAATGTTGTTGATGAGGCTGTCTTCTTCAAGAACAGAAAATTTTACTTTGTGTCTAGATGAAAATGTCCTGTCATTTTAGGGCAGGCCTTTGCATTAAATGAACTAAGAAGATATCTGAGTAAACAGGCACATAGGAGAGGAGACAAGAGATCTCTTTGTTTAACCTACATGTGAAATTTGATTGAAACACTGGACCTGAATTAAAATAACTTCAGCCAAAACAATATTTTGTATTAAATAGATCTATCAAGAGTGATGGTGCAATCAGTGAGAACAGAACCCATTTCAGAAAAGATGGCTGCTGCAGTTTTTGTTATTTGACTAACCTTTAACAACAGATTAGGATCTCAAGGGTTTTTAAAATGTATTTAGTTTTTTCTTTTTTTGTCCAGAAGGTAATTTTTATTTTGGTCAGAGCATAGGTAATAGTTAAATCAACTTACCAAAAGACATAGTAAAGTGTACTCAACAGCAAACAAAACAACACAAGGTTACTCATGCGAGGACCCAGTAAGACTTAACTTCCATAATGTGACAAACAAAGGACTGAAAACCCATTATGTGTGTGAGGTCAGCAAATGGCCCTGCTGCCGCTCCTCCTTCTAGTGACAGGACTTCAATGTTACAGAAGCTTTCTCAGCATTTAATGAACAGAATAAATGAGCTTTAGATGGGCTGGTGCTTTAAGGAGCTTCTGAGAATACAATAGTTGCTAACAGCCATTGCTGAACTGCTAAAGAAGGCAGGACTGAAGCCTTGACACACTTTTCTTAATGGGGTACCCAGTGAGGAAACAAGGCGTCCCAGGAGATGTTTTGTAGGGCTGTTCCAACTGGATTTTTGTACCTTTTACAAAAGATGCCACCACATCACCAGCCAAAGTGGTGACAGGCACAAGTACCAGGATCTACACTGGAGAGAGACCGATTTCTGTTTCTTTGTCTTTCAGATTTAGCAGTGTGAGATCTCTTCCCATACAATAGTTCTCTCAAGCTTTGCAGAGGCCTGCATTGCTTTTCCCAATTTGCAGATGGCAAAGATTCAAAAAAGGTCTAATTTTTTTCAGTATTGAATTTCCTGTTCTGAGGGGGAAATGATGTGTAGATGATGTTTTGCAGACATGGTCTCACAAAGGCTGCATCCAGAAAGCCTCCCAGGCATGCTGCAAGGAATACCGAGGCTGTTTGTTTGATGAAGTGGGAATGATCAGTACTTCTCATAAACTATGCTAGAAAAGGAAATCAACTGTATTGATCTTCAGCTCAAGCACAAATTACGCAATGGCCTAGGTCCTAAATCAAATCCCTTCTAATATCACAGGAAAAGACTCATTTTTTGTTTTCTCTTCAGCATATACCACAGAATGCTTAGAACAGGGCAAAGAATCAAGTAACCAAACACAAAATTAAAAAGTGAAACAGTGTCCTGTCCTTTTTCAAAGTAGTAGTTACAACAGACAGTTTCTCAAGGGACTAAGCTGGTCACAGGCATCTGTAGCTGAGCAAAAAAGAAATAAGTGAAACATAGACTCATAGGACAGCCCAGGCTGCAAGGGATCTCAAAAGATTGCCTGGTCCAACATTTTATTGGAAATACACCCTGGATGAGATTACCCATCATTCTGTCCAGCCACATCTTGAAAATCTCCAGTGATGGGGACCCCACCACATCCCTGGGCAAGATTGTTTCAGTAAATTAATATTCTCACTATTAAAACTTTCTTTCCTATGAAACATCAAAAAGAGGTCCTATATTCAGAAAATAAATACAATCAGTACTTTTTTACTAAATTTTAAAACATAGCCCCTTTGCAGTATGTCATAAATCCACAAGAGTAGAGACAAATTGTTTAACTCCACTGCAAATGTAAGGCCTTGATTTTGCAGCTGTTTTTCAACATGCACAAGAACCCAAGCCCAGATGCAAAAGGACATGGGGAAATATATAATAAATAAAAGTAAAAATCTTGTACAACTGACGTGCGTGCAACATTGCTGCTGTTCTGTCCAGAACACTGCATCAATGAACTCAATTCTTCCATTTTTTTCCACTAGTTAAACACCCCCCAGAGACATGAAGTTGTGAGACCTTACTGGCCTGTCAGTTGTCATCTGCAGAAGTAGATGACTAAAAGTGGCTTTGGTTTGCTTTTCCTCCTCTTTTCTCCTCATCACACACATCCCATATGACATCTGTAAAATTTTCTAACAAAAATTGCTACCTGCAATTCAGTCAGCCAAGATCTGTCTCTTGTTCTGTCTCATGTGCTGCCACCTACATGTGCCATCCTTTTGGATAACTGAGATCATGTTGTTTCTGACAAGGATATAAACTGGAGAAAGGATGTAGGTTTATTGTCAAGCCCCAGTATAACCTGAAGTTGAAAACCTCAATTGTTGGTCTGCAAAGTGAGCTTATCTCTCACGGAAACATTCAAACATGCATAAATTTTACTTCAGAATATTATTTCCATTAATTTGCTTAACGGTGCTTTTAAATGTTTTAAAGTATTTCCTCTTTCTATGTTACAAGTGCTGCACATAGCTTCCGGCTTTGCTGTGTGGTTTAGGTGCCTCCTGAGACATGCAAGCGAGAAGCTTGGAGCAGACCTCACTAAGCTTGCTGTGACCATCACCACAGCACCTGGCCCTCCCTCTGGCTCCAGCTGCATCTTTCCACCAATGGTTCCCCTCTCCTGTGAGATTCCCTCCATGGGCCCAAATGTTCCACCCCACATTTAATGCCTAAATGTACCTTATTTATCACCTGTGTGAACCAGTAGGTGCCTTCTGCAAACTCTCTGGCCGTCCGGAAGGTAGAATGTAGCAATCAAATATCTTCATTATTTTTTCTGTAGCACAGTGCCAGAGGCAAAGCCTTCAAGTTTCCACAGAAGCAGTGGTAGAAGAGCTGGGTGAAGACTGGCATGCTGCACCTTCTACAGCCTGAGGGAAACAGAGGACTTGGGAGGAGAACAGCCAGCCAGCCTTCAGAATACATTAAAGGTGAAGTCTGGCAAGTGAGAGAGATGCTAAAGGAACTGCTACAGGATGGGAAACATATGAGCCCAGTCTCACCAAATGAGATATTCTGTTGTACAGTATTCCCAGGCCACTTACAGTTATACCAGATACATTATATATTTATGATTTATCTGAATACCGAGAGTTTTTCTCTTGATGTTAAGACGGCTGGTGGTCATTTTTAAGGAACATCAGTTTTCCCGAACAATGTCTTTTCCCAAATTGTCTTAAACATATACTGT
The DNA here is from genome assembly GCF_048771995.1 of Taeniopygia guttata. Lineage (NCBI taxonomy): Eukaryota > Metazoa > Chordata > Aves > Passeriformes > Estrildidae > Taeniopygia > Taeniopygia guttata. The sequence continues at coordinate 12,266,404 of NC_133063.1, read as the reverse complement.
CACTAACACTGCTGCATTATAAACTGTCCATTACTTCAAGGTACAGTTCATGTTAAAATTGACAATATTTAGGTTAAAAATATGCACAGACGAGTATGCTTACTAGCCAGTCTGAGAACTACTGCAGGAGCAACAGCTGACAACCACAGGACTTTTTTTTAAATTTGAAATTATGGAATGATTTAGGATTATAAAATAGCTTTATGAGTCCACTCATTTTCCTCAGAAGATATTTCAGTAGTCTGACAGAATACAGCTGAAACAAGTTTAACCACCGTGGATTTTAAAGCTTAATTTCCATAGAAAAAGATGAAACATGGCATACTGGTGTATTTTAGAGGATGTTTTCTCTTGAAATGAGAGAACTTTGCAAGAACAAGGAGGGACAGAGTGGCTCAGGAGATTATAATCTTACAAAACCTAAGTTAAATGGACAATGGATGAAGATGATATTAGTTGGAAAATGTCTTGTTAATGAGGAGCTGCTCTAGGAAGTAAATCTTCCTATGTCTGTCCTTCTATATTTAAATCTGGAGATTGAAATCTGAGGATGCCACATGTAGGGTGGTAAATGGGCTGCAGCAAAGATAAAATGCCACTGCAAGCAGTCACAACATACCACATCAGCAGAAGACCTCAGGATCCCCAGGAGCACTGAAGGGAGTAGTTAACTTAAGAGCTACCCAACTCCCCTAGATTTCCTACCCAGAAAAAATTAACTTCTAATTCTGCTGTCGGATCTCCATCTGGGGCCAGGCACTAAGACTCACTTCTGAAACAAAACCGGTGAAAGTCAAGGATCTTTTCCTGTCCCCTGGAGTCTTTTGGCCAGCTTGTAACCACAAATTTCTTTCCTGGCTCCAGTGAGTGTCCAACTGAAAATTCGTCTTCTTTTGGCTAATACCTGACAACTGTTGGACCATCAAGTATGAGTATTGTGGCCATAATTCACATACTAAAAATCAGTTAATGGACGCTACAGAAAAATGTGTTAGAAAGGGACAAGCTGTCTTCTGGATCAAGCAGATGAGCATTGCTTTTGGATGCAGTGTCTGTTACGATACAACAAAGGCCCTTTCAGCTTTATCCTCGAATTGCCTTTTGGATTTTTTGTCTGTGAATAACCTTTCTTTGCTGCCTTGTTGCAGCATCAATGGTTTGATAGTAGGAAAGCAAGAAAATCTCTGGGAGGAGATAGGTTTTTGTCAGGTTAATATGATAGGGTGGTGTCACTGATCTAGCTGATGGATGGTTTAGGTCATTGTGATGATTTAAATAGAAAAGGACTCCCTAACCACATAAAGCCTTACCCCTGTAAGCAGGTTTTCTTTTTTATATTGTGGCTACCTTTAAAACTGCACATTCTAATATATTGTACAGACATTCTGCAATCAAAAATGGCTTTGCAGAAAACAAATTATTTATGCCTTGTTAGGCAGGATAAAAGCTAACTTTCTATGCCTTTACCTTTGTTTTTTCAAATCAGAAAATCGTATCTTCAGCCAAATCAAGACAACTTGTCAACTTTATTTTGTAGTCTTTTGATCTCTTTACAAAAACTACAAGGTGACTTTTTATTCAGGATAATCTCACCCTTCTTTTCTCTGCAGATTACCCAGGTACTGCAAAGTTGCAAGCTACTCCAGACCAGCAAACCTCACAGTGTTTAATTCAGCAAATGAGACTGGAGAACAAGAATAAAATACTCTATTCCTATATCTAGAGGTGCTTCTTTCTTCAATTCTCAGAAAGATTAAACTGCCCATGTCAAAGATATCCTCAGTGGATGGTGTGTTCCAGCTCTTCAACGGTGATGAATTGGGAATAGGTGATGTTATTTGCCTATTTCTGTTCCTAAAGGACATCAACATTTCTGTTCAACTCCTAGTGTTATGGATATCTACTCTGTGACCATACAAAAAAAAAAAAAAAAAAAAAAATGGAGACAGAGAGCTAAATTCAGAAGACTAGAGGAAGAGCAGATATCCATATGTAAAGATGTTTTCCAAGAGGACGAGATGCAAGATGACTGGATGGTTAAATTACTAGGTGGTATTTGGCCAGAGAAGTGGTGGATGTCGCCTCCCTGGGAGTTTCAGAGCTGAACTGGATGGGGCTCTGGGCAGCCTGGTTTGGTGTGAGGTGTCTCTACCTGAAGCCAGGGTATGAATGATGAACTTTCAGGTACCTTCCAACTCAGGCCACTCTATGATTCAATGATTCTATGATATGACTAAGAAGAAAATATAGAAAACCCCCTACACAAAATATTGATGAATGTACCTAGTAGCTTTTTCTTTAATTGTCTCTTACATTAAATTTCAAAATAATTCAGTAGAAAATGACACCTGTCATGAATCTGTTATAGCTATGGCAATTAAAATCTCCCCTTGATGATATTTAATTTTTCCCTAAAGGGGTATTACATTTCATCTCTAAGGGTATCTGCCTCTGGTCCTTCATACATATATGCTGTCTTCTAGTTAAAGACACCTGTTCCAAAGATAGCCACATTTCAGTCATAGAACTAATGATGAGGAAAACTGGTCTCTGATTGTTAAAAACTCTGTGAATACTCAATTATATACGGCTGCTCTGCCTTTTCTATATTAATTTGCATCCATAATATTTTATAGAACTTAACTGAAAGTTATGCTAGTGGATGTTAGCTTACTGCAAAGTGACTAGTTGTTCTAGTTACCCCAAACCAGTCAACACTGACAGACTGATTTCTGGGAAGCACAGTTTGAAAATATCCATACATTGTCCCATGTTAACTTGCATGACAGAAGGGAAATCTGAGAACATCTACCAGTCCCCAAAGACTTCTGACAAACTCACTTGTGCTTTCATTTCTGTGTTTGTGGCTCTACACTTGTTCAGCCTTCCTTCCGTGCTGATTTTATCAGTGACCAGTGGCAGCTCTATGGATCAAGCCACCGCCAGTTCTTCCACTCAACAGCCAAGCTGTTTAGCACAGAAAATAGCAGGGAGTGTAAGACCAGCCTTGTTCAAAGTCACTTCGACTTCCACAAGTTTAGGAACATCAGGTGGACACACTGCAAAGCGAAGGAAATCTGACATACAGTGACAACACAGCCCCAGCCTTCCAATATCAGCCTCTCTAAAGACAGTTTCTGCAGTGAGGCCAGAGTGGAAAAATCTGACTGCAGAGAACTTTCCTGTGTTGAAAAAGACTGAGACCACGTATATTTGAGGTGCAAGTCTTAGACTGATGGTTGTACAAACAGGCTCTGAAGGTGTTCTCCTTGGCTTTGGAAAAGATATTTTTCCTTCATATCTCTCTTGCCTTCAGTAGAGCTGGGTTTTTGATGAATTGCTGCTAGCCAGTATGTGGATATCCATTTAATTCAGTTTTAAGGAATTTAGCTGTCCAAATAAATACCTAGACCTCAGCATAACTGATGCCACCCTGAGTAGCAGTAGAAGACGTGTCTTTTGAAGAAGAGTAGCTGTTATCTGTTCCCCCAGAAAAATAGATTGTTCATTAGAGATCCAAGGCAGCAGCTGGCAGCTGATAACTTATATCAAGGACACACAGATTTTTCACTAACTTTTGAACTTCACTTTAAACTTGGAAATGAAAATTAAGAACAAGAAAATTACTCTTAATAATTAAGTTGTCACCATGCCTAGGTACTCTGTAGTCTCAGGTGTTCTAGGCTGGGTTATCACTTCAATAAAGAGAGTTTCTGTCTCTTTAAAAACTCTTTAAAAGGTTATTTTTTCCTAACATGCTATGACTGTCTCATTGAAACTTTTTATTGTGCTAAGCTGTTTGTTTCAGTATAACTTTTTAAAGTGAAATGCATGGATTCAATTTGTCTTGTGAGCATTAAATCTTTTTTCATGATTTTTCAGTTTGTTCAATTATGTTTATAAAGTAACTACCCTGCCCACATTGTTATTACAAAAAAAACATGATGAGAACTTTCTATGTCTTCATTAAGCCCATCATCATTTCCTGTACTTGTATCTCTTTTCTCCTTCCCTAGCATTCCTCAAAAGCTGTTGTGCTTTGTCTCAACTGACTTCATGAGAAACTGTGAGATTCTCATGGTGCTCCTTGGAAATGCATATTGTAGCAGCTCATTTAAGTGATTAATGCAATTAGGAAAATGTACAAGCAATGGCTTCAGGTTATGCTTCTAATGAAAACCAAATGCAGGTAATGAAGTCGCATTTGAAAATAAAACTTTTGCGTAGCTCAGCTGCCATCAACATAAACTGAAGCAATTCTGAACTTGCTTGGGAAAAAGTGATGTTGAAATTAAAGGCAGAGGAAATGCCAGAGAGATGCAGCTGCCTGTGCAGTTCCACAGACTTGTAGCAGTTGTCTCTAATCTGTTTCACCTGTCTCCATGAAGTGTTGTGTCACAAGCTTTGATCACCTACAGCCTGGGTTTTTCCAGAACTGCCAGAGTAAAGTGATGAAGCAGAAAGCAGAGTGTGTGTGTGTGTGCATGCACATGTTTTTAAAAATCCCAGCTGGAGAACACTTACCAAAAAGTCTCTACTCAAACACAAAAACTCAGATCTTTTTCCCACAAAACAAGATAAAAGCATTCTGAAGAGCTGCTAATCAGCATTTACTCAGGAGTTTACAAAGGCTGAGGTTTTTTTTAACCAGACTGAGACAGACAGATTATTGAAAAATGAATGAAAACTAATCCTTGTTGAATTGTTTCTTCATTCAGGACTCAGCTCTGCTCTCTACACATGTGGTTTAGACCTGGGCAATTGTCTTGTTTTTTTGTTTCTTTGTTTTTTTTTTTTTGTAAATGCAATTAATCCATTGAACTGAATAAGTGGGTTCAGATTAAAGATTCCTGAACCGAACCAGAAAATTTTACTGTTATTGGCAAAGTATTGTTGTCAGAAAAGAAAGATTTGCAGCAGCATGTGCAAACCTGTAATACTGCCAATTTTAAAAGACAAAAGCTTGAGAGAAAACTATGGCCCTAAGAACTTTACACATAGATGAATGCTGAATGAACAATGAAATTAAGAGTAGTCTAGCATCATCATGTATAAATGCAGTAAAATAATAGAGAAAAATGTGAAGTATAAGGAGTAAGAGAGGAAAAAAAAGAAATATTGCCAATATTGACAAGTTTTCAGAGAGAATCTCCATTATAAAATGCTGTGGTCTGTAGACGCTGCTGAGCAATTAGATGCACATCTCACCTATTTGAGCTAATTTTCTATTGCTAGTATTTTGTCAAAATTTTAGCAACAAACTGTAGGAAGACACAAGGATACTGTAAAGACTTGAAAGCTACCACCCAGGAAAAGATTCAGAAGGGTTCACATGGATATGGCATAACATCTAAGCATTAGGATGATGAAGAGTCCTTAACAGAGAATCACCCTAAGCAAGATCAGCAGAATGTGTCTCCCAGTCTATAAAGCTGCTGAATGACTGATGGTTGTAATCCCCTGAGGGAACTTAGCACAAGCAGAGAAAAGACCCATCTCTTCAGACCTAACAGGATGGTGCTCAATCCACCTAAAAACATATACTGTTTCACACAGGATTTGTGCATGAGAGAGATTGGGTTCCAGCTTGGTTTACACACCACTATTTACAAGCAAGGAAATTGCTCTGCTTCACTCCAGCCCTGACCTTTTTAATTGACAGCAGACACCTATCATTTGCATATTATTCATCACATAATGAAATTATTGTCTCTATCCCCTACCTTGTCTTCTGTTAGAATCAGTTTATCTCATTGACAGAGTCCATATGTCCTTTCTGTTTTCCTGTAATCTGTATGTCAGGAAAGCACAAAGTTTTTGGAAGGGAAGGCAAGGCAGAGGAAGGAGTTTTTCATAAGTTGCTTTGCTTTCCGTTGATCTAAGTATAGCCATGGCTTTTGCCTTACATGGCTGGTCTGCTGTCCCTTGGTGCATCAGGAGCAGAGAGGCTACAGGCTGCAGCCAGGAACTACAGCAAGGCAAAAAAAAAATCTCAGAAGCAACCAGGTCAATGTCCCTGATACTTCCCTTCACACCCCAGAGTCCAAACACAGTCTAATCTTCATCTCAGCTGTATAACATTGGCTTCACGACCTGCCCCTGCCCCAATAGATCTCATAATGACAGTAAGTCAGCAGAGTCAAGCCATTAAACTTCTCTAGGGGTGACTGAGGAGCGCAGTCATTTTGCTACATGCCATTTGGAAGACAGCAGGTTGTTTCTTTTTTAGACATCCCCAGCTGAAGAATCACTTCCTGTTTGAAATACAGGATTTATTACTAACTTGCTCATTTCTTGAGGGCTGTGGTAGTGATGGGGTTGTAGAGCAGGCGACAACTGAAAAGTGACTCATCCATTTCTCTGGGAACAGATGGCTAGCAATTCCAGAAGATTTAATGGCTGGAATGCTCCCATTTCCCCCAGTTTCTGTTTTTCTGACACTTTGCAGAAATGGAATTCCTAGAAATTTGCAACTTTTGTAAATCAATCCACTTGGCACTCCTTGGTTTTAATGATGCATCATTTTGTGGTCAGTGATTCAGTTATAATTAACCCACATACTTCCTTGATTATCTGGCAGCTGTAGCTGCATGTGGTGCTGCACAGAGACCCTTCACATGTCACGCTCCTATCACTTCCAGATTTCAGCATATCAGCTTTCTTATTGCTCTCTACAACTATTCAAGAGGATGTTGTAGGGAGGTGGAAGCTGGTCTCTTTCCCCAGATAGCAAGAGATAGGACGACATGAAATTACTTCAAGGAAGTGGCAACAGATATGGAGAAGACTGAGGTACTAAATTCTTTGCCTCAGTATTCACTGGCAATAGAGCTTCCTTTGTGTCTCAAGATCCTTTGGGTGGGTGCAGGAGCAGTGAAGTCCCTCCCACTGTAATGAAGGGCAGGTTCAGGACCACTGGATGAAGCTGAATAACTCCAAGTCTATGGGATCTGATGACATCCATTCTCCAGTCCTGAGGGATCTGATTGATGCTGTTGCCAAGACAATCTCATCATATTTGAAAAGCCAAGGCAAAGTCATTGGTAGCTGGAAAAAAGGAAACACCATTCAATTTTTAAAAAGAGGAGAAAGGAAGATCTGAGGAACCACAGATCAGGCAGCCTCACCTCTGTGGTTGGGAAGATTACGGAGCAGATCCTCCTAGAAGCAGTTCTATGGCACATAAAAGACAAGGAGGTGATTTCAGGCAGCCAGGACAGCAGCAGGGCCTTACTAAGTGCAAATCATGCTTGACCAGCCTGGTGTTGTCTAGGACAGAGTGAAGGCATGGTGACAGAAGACCAACAGACATCATCCATTCTTCTGCAAGACTTTTGATATGGTACCATGTGATTTGGTGGATGGACTATTCAGTGAATAAGGAATTGGCTGGATGGACACAGCCAAAGAGTTGCAGTAAATGACACTCTGTCCACAGAACTCAGACCTGTGTCTTAGGAAGTTTCATGAAGGAGATTTATATTGGCTGTTAGGAAAATCTTTCACCAAAAAGATCTTCAAGCACTGGAAAAGTCTTCCCAGTAAAGCGGTTGAGTCACCATTGCTGGAGATATTAAAAGATGTTTAGGTGTGATTTTAGGGATATGGTTTTATAGTGGACATGTCTGTGCTCTGTTAGTGGCTGGATTCAATGATCTTTAGGTCTTTTCAAACCTAAACAATCCTATGATTCTGCAGTTTTCTCCTAGGTAAAATATTGCCTCTCTGCAGTTTTCAGCTCTCTGCTCTGTGCCAGCTTTGGGCATGACTGAAAGATTTCTCTCAAGGTAAATGGTATTTCATGATTTTTCCATATCTGGAGTGATCAACATGCCTGAGTGAATTGAGATTTCCTTAGACTTCAGTGTGGGGCTTATCCTGGCCCTGCTGTAACAATGAACCTGCTTTTGCAAAGTGCTGAGTATTTCAGTTCCCTTGAGTTCGTGGAAAGAGGTGATGGCAGTCAATATCTTGTTGGACTGTGCTTCTTCTGAGAATTGAAATTTATGGACTTGAATTCATCAGTCCTAACAAAAAGGAAGGAAGAATGGACCAAGAATTCCACCAGTGATTTTTTGGATAATCAAGATAAGAGTTTAAATATGACAAACATATGGCCTGTAAATTTTCAGAGAGATTTGCAGCTTTTTTTTTTTTATCCCTGTCCTTTGAAATGACAGTTTCAGGAAGCACACACTTGATATACATCCTAAATAGTTGATGTTTAAAAAACAAACCTAACAACCCCCCCCAAACTGACACTCTCCCAGTCCTTTTGAGCTACAAATGCATTTAAAATGCAATTTTAGTATTGCTATTATCTTCTAAGAAGTTCTAAGTTCTTTAGACACAAGAAAAAAAGAACAAAAATTTAAATAATGAGACCCAGTCCCTCCTTCTCTATTTTCCATTTGGGGTTGAAATTGCAGCACCATATTTCTCTTGGTATTTATTCAGAGAAAGTAAATTCTTTTCTTCAAACCCTGAGAATACTGGACTAGTATATAAGCAAAATTTTCAACTTCAGCTCTGGAAGAGATGAAAAGGGAAAACCTCTATGTTTTACCACATTTTTATCTCATTCCTTAGAATGAACTTCAAAACCACCTTCTGTCATACTGGTTAGTCTGTACTTGTACAGTGAAAGACTTTAAATATCTGGAAAACAGAAAAAAAAATCATTTTAACACTATTGATTTAAAAAAAAAACAAAGAAAATGTTTTGTTTGGGAAAGTAATATTTTGCTGTACAAACTGTAAGAACAGCCTATGTCAATCAGCCAATGTATTAATTTTTCATTTTATTTTCCCTCCATATTTTACTTCCATCTCTTTTGTCCTTAAATGAAAAAATCTCTTTTTTATTTTTTTTCCTATTAATTTAATTTCAAAATTATTTTTATGTTGAAATTAAATTCTGGGTAATTTTTCAGTCAGCTTTATGACTTATGGTAAACAAACAAGGCTACGTGCTAAGTTTAAATACCATAACAGCAGTCCATTTCATGCAGTTGTTACCAAAATCATGAACAGTCTGGGAATGTAGGGGTTTCGTTTCTCAGAAACCTACTGCAACATAGAAATAACCCTGTGCTCATCAGGGAAATATTAGTGGGCAATTGCCTTGTGGGCTGTTAGTCTGTAAAATAAGCAAACCATTAATCATTAATTTCCATTGCTCCAGTGCTGAATCAGCTGAAAGGTTCAAACAAACTAACAGTCCTGCATGGAAATATTTAAAAATTATTTACCAGGCTTGAGGCCTTTAGTTACTGCTGCTGCAAAGTGACAGCTGTTGGACAGGGGTCTGGACAACTTTCTATAGACAAATGTTTCTAATAATATGTGTGTATATATAAAAAAGGGTGACAGATTCAGCCAGGCTAGACAATGATCTTAGTACATCCCAAAGTCTCCTGGCTATAGTGAGAACATCTACGGTGCTATTTTCTCATATTTCTTCTTTTACAGCAAAGTGAGCCTGCACGAGGGCCAGCTTGTCACTTATATTCATTTGCTCAACACTCAGAGGGCAAGGAGATTAGATGACTGCAGGGAAATGTCATATCAAAGCAGGACCTAGGAGACAGGGAGAAAGGAAAGAAGAAGGCAAATGGAATTTTGGGGAAATCCCAATGACTAAAGAAGGCAGCTGAATGTTTCTCTGAGTATGGAAGGCAAACAGAGTATGCACAGTCCCGTTCACAGGGTAAGACGGGATCCAGCAGCCCTTGGTGCACCCTACAGGCTCAAGCACCATCTCAGAGATGCTCTTGGCCTAGAAACCTCTGTGTGATGCTCATCAAAATGCATGTTCCCACATAAAACATCCATGGTGTGCACAATGGGCTTGTATCCCTTTGTGGTAGCTTGATTTTCCTGTGGAGAAAAGAATCATCATGGTTTATCTGAAAAAGTTATGAACTTATGAGCATGTTCTTCTGTGATTGAATCTATAGATCATCAATAATCAATGAAGAACAAGCTTTACATGACCATCTAGAAAAACAAAATGCTTCTAATTCCTAGTAGGTTTTGAGTGATTTCTGAAGAATTCAAAGTACTTTACAAACTGGAAAGCAAGGAAAATAGGTATGTTTTTTGCTGAACATTATTACGATCTCCAAGATTAAAATCAGAACTTGAATGTACACAAAGAAATGGAAATAAGAACTCCTGTGTCAGAATTTCCTGCCTGGATAGCAGACAGTCACATGAACAAAAATGCAGTTTTATTTTAGTATAACTCTGCTTATTAAGTAGGCTGCTATATTATTATAAACTGAACTTTTTTACATTCTACATGTGTACACACAGATGAAAGTAACAGGAAATTCTTTCCTCCACAACATTTTGTGGTGTGTTAAGATCTTGGACATAAGGATTGAGTAATATGTCTCTAGGGGTTTTTCCAAATCTGCCCATTAGCTGAGATTTTCTTCTGTTTTTTTCCTTTTTTTTAAGGTATATTGTTCTCATTGCTTTTTGCAATTGAGATGGTACTTTAAGTTACTTATAAGTGGTCCAGAATTAGGCTTCATAGATGGACATGCAAAGTTCTCATCTTCAATGACACTTCTCAGGGACAGTTTTGCACAATCTGATGTTGCATTTGGGAGATTATGTTTTAACCCTGTGAACTCTGAGGTATCAGTTATTTTATTCCCCAGAACTCTCACTAAGGTTTAAGTCTCGAAGGGAAACCTTCTGATATGGTGTCAGAAGTCTGTAAAGTATGTCACTAGCTTGAGTCCTAGAAAGAAGTCAAGGGTGGTATTTGCTGCTTGCCAGTGGTAATTATTCCCTGGGAAAACTCACAGTTTGGTAAAAGTTACGAAACAATTGTCTTAGTATTTTATTGGATAGGTAGGAGTTAATTGGGACTTTTTAAAACTTGTAGTACATAAGTCATATTAGAGACTCTTTGAAAGGTTTATGCATTGTAGTGCATTGCCAGCTACTTTTTCTACATTTCTTGGACAAAATTTTATATTTGTTGATATGGTCATGTAAACTTTACACTGGAAGTGAAGATGCCTTAGTTTACATTAGTGAGAATCTGATGTCTGACATGCTCACCAGCAGCGTTTCCTAATGTAGAAGTATGTAAGAAACCACAACGAAAAAGATATTATTGATGTGTCAAAACCCAAAACAATCCTGAAATTTAGGAATATATCATTTATTAGCTTGTTGTGCGTGTTTTTGGTCCATGCATTTGCTTAAAAATCACTGTGTACCTTCCAGCTTCTGACCAGAGAGGCCTCAGGCAACGATGCATTTGCCAGCCCTTAGGAAGTGAATTCAAAATTCACTTCCTAAGGACCCACAGACTTATGGCCTCACATGGGTTAACCCTGTGCTTTATTTAATTTTGTTATTTAGAAATTCAGATGCTAAATAGATGTACTCATAAAAAACCAAACTAAAACAAACATACACAACAAAACCCAGCAATTTCCTATGAGAGCTGAGAAAGTCACACAACAAACATGATCTTCCTGAAGAATAACTACAAGACTATTTTTGTACTATGTCCTGTACTTGTCTCCCCATGACACATACTGTGACCTGTGTCATGGAAACAGAGGCAGACTGCTGTCAGATGTCCATGAGAACAATGGGAAGGAGTGAATGCACTAAGACAAACCCATCCTAACTGAAAATTTTTAAGGAGAAGCTTGCATTGATCTTTAACTTAGTACATGCAGTGCCACTGTGGGAACAAAATGACTGTCCCTAGACTTTGGTGTCCATTTTAAGTCTGTGGGACAGATCATCTGTCTAACCACTCCTCAGCTTCATGTGCTCATCTGTGTCTCTACTCCCAGCTCCTGTGGGAGAGCACAGGGAAAAGATTTGCAATTCCAGCTGTTCCCACCACTCCACCCACAAGGTCCTTGCAGATGAGAAAATAGCCTCATGCTTTTGTGGTAAGGCTGTACCCCACAAGGTGTCTGCTTGCCCACAGACACCTCTGAGGGAATGTTTGATCACCTCATGGCAATCTCTGCTTACCCACCATGTCAAGTGCTCACCCAAGTACGCAACCTGAGCAAGCATTGGTGAATATGTATTGTGTACTTTGGGATTTCAGTAGTTTGGTATCCAGCTCTTTGTCAAAGACATGGATCTCCCATCTTCACTTTGAGTACCTCACTCTGCAAGTACATAAGTTCATCCACACAGGAGATGGGAATGCAAGCACCGAACTGTGCAAAAGGAAAAAACATGTAAAAAAAAATGATTGGTGGCAGCCATCATGGCTTCACTGAGGGAAAATCATGTCTGGCAAATTTGGTGGCCTTTCACAACAGGATTACAGCCCTGGTGAATGAGAGCAGTCCAACTGACACCATCTATCTGGATTTTTGCAAATGATTTGGCATAGTCATGCACAACATCCTGGTCTTTAAGCTGGAAAGCCTTTGGTTTGATGGATATTTGACGGATAAGAAATTGTCTGGATGAACGCATTCAAAGTGCTGAATTCAGCTGCTTGATGTTGAAGTAGAAACCATTGACCAGTGGTGTTTCTCGGGGGTCAGTCCTGGGACCAGCGCTCTTTAACATCTGTTTTGGTGATGGGGACAACTTCTGCAATGAAGACAGGCTAAGAGAACTGGGGTTGCTCAGCTTGGAAAAGAGGAGTCTCCATGAAGACCTGGCAGCGTCATTCCTAAAGGGGGCCTACAGGAAAGCTGGAGAGAAACTTTTACACAGGCATGGAGTGATAGGGGAAGGTGTAATGGCCTCAAAATGGAAGATTGTGGGTTAAATTAGATAATAGGAAGAAGTTTTTTATTCTGCAACTGGTGAGGCACAAGAGCAGTGTTCTTGGAGCAGTTGTGAATGCCTCATCCCTGGAAGTGTTTAAGGCCAGGCTGGATGGGGTTTTGAGCATCCTAATCTGGTGGAAGGTGTCCCCAGCCATGGTGGGAGGCACGGATTATTTTTCTTCCAGTTTTAACCAGTCTGTGATATGATTCTGTGATGAAAAAGTATTGCATATTGATGGATAAACATGCCATCTAGAAATCCAATCTGCGTCACTTAATTAGGCTCCATGCTTAAAACAGTTAAGTGTCCCAAGGGCCTGAGATTACAAAATTAAGCCACTACTTTTGAAATATCATAGCTCTAAGCACAGTGAGTCCAAGCTGAGAAAGGTGTTGCTGGCATCAATTTCACATGGTAATCTCATACCATATAATTGGACTAAAAGTCAAAATCAGTTTTTAGAAGTGTAGACAGGGACATCTGTATAGCTAGCCAAATATCTGGTTATCTAAATTTTTAAATTAAAAATCCTAGTTTATTAGTTAGAAAACTACATAATGTCATTTTTTGTGTGTGTGTGATTATGAGCAATAACCCTATGGCATTATGTCAATGGGTGATATACTAGGTGAAGGTGATCATGTTCATGCATTCTGTCATCTCCAAACATATTTTTGATGCCACTTCTTGACCCAAAGCAGATTAAGCTGCATGTGTTTTGCCCTGAATAACAGAATTATTGAGAACTAAGGTGTCACTGATTGCTCTGATTTGCATGATGATAGATGTGTTATCAGAAGAAGCCAACATCTACCTACAACAGTACATGCCAGAGTGGTGTGTAAGAGTGGCTGAAGAAGAGAGAGACGTGTTCTCTAAACCCAGCCACATTCAGATAACCTTTCTTTGACAAGAGGTTTCACATTTTGTGTTGCTGCTGCTGCTGGCAATCAGTTAAGCCTGCAAATAGATCTTGTCTAAACCTCTACATCCTTTGTCTGGTAAGATTATTTTCTGGTGCTGCTTTACACAAAAAAGTACTCTCTGAAGAGGCAGAGCGTCAGTATTTTCAAGAGAGACTAAGAGGGAACCAAGACATATTCAGAGCTTTAAAAATGTCTCTTTTTAATAGAAATCAAGTTCCCAAAGAAAGAAAACCCTTTGCATTTATTTGGAAGATTATGCAGTGTAGTTATATTTCCAAACTAAATAGATTACATTTACAGCATGATAAGATACAATTAGAAAAAAACTGTGTCAAGTACCACATAACTCAGATCTCAGAGGGTTTCCCAGCAGGAGCTCTCAGCCACATTGATTTAATGCCAAATTGCTGCATTACTCTTCTGCTTCCATCTGATAGAGATCAGGCTTTTTGTCCTAGAACTCAACTTCCTGCAGCTACCCTCTACCCCTCCCCTTCCTATCTTCTGTCAGCACTTTCAGAGACAGCCCAACAAATTCCTGTGATGTTTCTGGACCAGCAATCAAAAAAAAGCACAAGTTCCAGTAGGCTATTGATGGCATTTAAGAGGAAGAGCTCTAGAAATACAATGGGAAAAACTGGAGGAGCAGCAAAATGTCTTCTTTTTTCCAATAAAACTGTAAACACTTTTTTTGTTTGGAAAATTCTGGAGACCGGCTGTTTGGTGCAACTCTCTCCTGTAGCAAGTTTGGAACATCTTGTTCTCCAAATACTCTCCAAGGGTCAAATCCACAGAAGGCAATTATAAAACACTCACTTGTTTCAACAGTAACCAACTGTTTTACAGAACAAAATAGAAATTTTAAGAACAGCTTAAACTTTTTAAATGTGAAACAGAGGAGTTACTTTCCCACTGAGAGCTTCTCTTCTGGGCAAAGAGATGGGACAGGAACCTTGTCTCTCTATAAGTGTTGGGGAAAAAAATCTGCCTGTTTCTTGACTCTTGCATCCAGAATTCTAGACAGTAATGCTTCAGTAATGCTGAAGGTAGCTATTACAGAAAATGCTTTAGAGTTCTCCTGGAGAGTTCAGGAGAACTGTAATAACTGTTACTGTATAATTGTAATAACTGTAATAACTGTAGAACTGTAATGACTGAGAACGATAACCTCAGTCATTTCACAGCCTCATATGCACAGATGCAACTCTGTTTAAAAAACCCAAAACAACTTCAAAAAGGCCCGTGAAACTAGTTTTGTGGGTTTAAAAAATTTTTATCTGAAGGCGGCTAAAGAAGGCAGTGAAATGTTATGTTTGAGAGAGTAAACCTTAGATTTCTGTCCTACCTGAATTTGAAAGCCTACACTTCTGATCTAATTGAGTAGCAGAATATTTCATTTTAAATACTTGCAATTTGTTCCCTGTATTACACAAAGTAGGTTATTCTTTTTGCATTTCTTATTCTACCATATTTTGTACATTCATTATTTATTTTTCTGCCCCGTTCATCCTCTCCCATACTTTTTTTTCTCATAAATCATTTTTTCACCCCTCTCTTGCAGGTACAGGTCTCTCTCAACACTTTTCTCTATATTACGTAGACATATGTAGTCAAAAGTCATACTTTTTAAAGTTTTATCACTTTTATTATGGTTTTGCTTCTTGTTTTGTATCTTTGTAAGCCACAATTTCTTCTGCTCTTCTTTTTCTTCACTCTCTGTCTCCCCTCATTGTCTCCCATCTCTATTTTCCTGTAATCAGAAGGTGAAAGATCAGCATTAGAGGCTAACATTTAGGACCATAGGTCATGGTACTTTAGATCAAACTTTTATTTTACATTCCTAAACTTCTACCACAGTCATTGCCAAAAGACTTGAGTTGTGAAATATTGCTGTAATTAGTACAATAGTTTTAATGGATGCAACCAGCTTAATTGGTGTTACAATATTTGCCAGAACTTTTGGAAAGTCTGAAATATGGGCCTGGAAGATTTTCTTTAGTTCCTTGTTTTGCCTCCACATTGGAGAAGTATATTTTGATATTTCTCCTCATATTCCTCCCTGCAGGAAGATGAGAAGAAATAATGCTGCTTTTTCTCACAGAGAATTTTGGAAAATGTTTGTCTGTCTTGGTGAGAGATTGATACCATTGTCCTTCTATATGTGGGGATGTTGTGTCTGATCAGACACCTATTGAGTTTGATGGCAGGTTGCCTTGCTTCAGTCCTGTCCAGCTTCATTCCCTGATTTTCAAATAAATGCAGCTCATCTCTACATTGCTTTCTCCAAGTCCTCAGTCAGAGGCACACATATACGTGCCTGATCTAAGAAGATGGCCATCCTTCCTACCAGAGACCTTGGAAGCAGGCAGAAAAGTCAGACCAGAGGAAGGTGATCAGAGAGGGGTTTTGGTGGGCATGCAGGACAGGTGCTTAAACACATGTATCAATAGATAATTAGTAGACAGTAGATGGTGCTCCAGTATTAACTGCCACTGTTACTACATTTTTTTAGTGGCAGCTTTTCTGGACTATTACCTTTTCTCATCTCTCCGTCCAGGTCTTACACTAGTCTATGAAAAAACAAAAGGTGCAGTCAAACCATCTCTTCAGAGGCCATGGGCTGGAAGAGGATGGAAGTTTAGGTATGGCTTGGAGACACAGCCACAGCTGCCAGACTCAAGATCGCTGGGGACCTTTTTCTCTGGTCATTGCCCTTTGCACATGGGAGAGACAATTGATGCCCTGTACTCCTTTCCCCAGCAGAAGATTCTTAGGTCTCCTTAGTCCTAGCAGCCTTGGTTCAACAGATGACTGTAAGGCTGGATCTCAGGGTCATCTCTGTGTATTGTGAGAGTAATTACTGCTTCTGTAATTTACTTTATTGTGATGAATTAGCGAGTTAGCAGATTCATTTTTTCGTAGTTGTGCTCTGTGTACTAACACCACTATGGTGACATGTCAGGGAGGACGTTTCATCGTGATGTAATTAGTGCACACACTAGCCCTTCAGACCAGCAGCCAGCTGGGGCTAATTAGGATCTTGGCTGAAGGCTGCATTTCATTTATGTTCAACCCTTCATATCTCATCAGCTCATCCCTGTGAAAATAAACCCCAGTGGCATGTTCAGGTAGGACATATGGGGCTCCTGGACCAGGCAGTAACAGCAGACAGATGTCGTGGAATGGGTGCACAGTCCCTGATATCTGTGATGTGAGTTATGCCCTGAAGCAGAAGCTTTCCACTGATGCTCCTGTGAGGGTCACTGGACTGTGTCTCCCACAGTTATTTTCTTGTGAGGAGGAGAGCACTGACCCTTTTGTCCTGATGTCTTTTCTGTGCCAGTGCCTATTCTGGTGGAGCTGGAAAAACCTATGTCCTGCACTTTGCTCTCTGCTGAGTGTGACCTCCATGTAGGCAGCTACAGAGAGACAAAGTGAAGTTTACAACGATCCCCTGCAGCCATCAAGACCCCAGAGGAGGCCAAGGCAAGGTCAAACCCCCTGGCTCTCTTAGTGCCTGCTTACTCTGTGAGAGGCTGTGTGGCCTTAAACCCTGCCCTATTCTCTGATAATCAGCCACAGGCACAATCCCTGGCGATCCTCAGAGCTGGGCAATGGCTTCCCTAGGCAAGGGTATGCAAAAAAGTTCATTATTCCAAAACCACTCGGACTCCTGGGTGCCAGGTGTTTTCAGTGGGATCTGCACGCAAGGGCATTTCCTGCACAGTTGTGGGTCTGTAACTGCACTCTGAGGGTTTAAAGAGGGTTTGATTTTTTGCTGGAATTTCTCCAGCTGAGTTCAGTAATTGAGACATTCCTTTGGCTGCAGTGGGGTGCACTATAGAGTATCATTAGGTTTATCCTTGAGTTGGAAATCTAGGAAATTGAACTGTTTAGGCAAACAGCCAGTGTAAACAAATATCACCATATGCAGCAGATACAGACAGACAATCGAATTACTACCTTCCAGGGAATAGAAGAAATATATAGGAAACTACTCCTATCTCTTTAATGGTCTTTTAAAAATTATTCCCTCAAGCTGCATACGGACAACTTTGAATCCATTGTTAACCTCTTTAGAGTGTGTTTGGTTTCCTGGTACAGGAAGTAATAACCGTAAAGCAAACAAATGTCTTAATTAAACCAGCAGATGAGAAGAGGCAAGGATGATGTAATAATATTGCATTCAATGGCACTAGAAATATTAATGAAGCAATAGTCACTAACAAGTAGTTTTAAGATGTGGCAACAACACACGTGTAATCAGCCACTGTTTCTACTAAAAAAAACACATTAAAAGATAACACTGCAAAGTTCCCCAGGGTAAACAGGGTGCCAGATGTCTCAGTTGAATAGTGCTGTGGTTAAGGGACAAGGACATAAAAGGGACATGAAAGAAATTCCTGCTCTGCATGAGAAAGTGTAAAAGAAAAGGCATGAGGTATTTCCGGAGAAGTGAATTCCTGACTGCTACACACAGCTGTGCTGTGCTACTCCCTGTGCATAGGAGCATCAACAGGGGACAGAGGATAACATATTTATTTGGGAATGTTATACTGCATGTCATACCCTAATGTATACTGCATCTATGGTTTGAGACTTACAGATCCCCTGAACTTGGCCCAAAGTAAGTGAGAAACATGTCCTTCTGACTCAACATATCCCCACTTGTAGGCCACCCATCAGTTTATGGCCACAGCTAAGAAACTGGGGAAAAAAAACCAAGAAAAGTTAGAAGAAAAACAGGGTTATGGAAGGAAGAGTCTGCCATGTCCTACATGACATTTTCTTGGGCTATGACCTTCAGCAGAGCATCTGGGTCCTGTTCTGGTCATGTTTCACAGGTGGCTCTGCTGTGGACCTATTTCTATGCAATGACTCAAACAATTTAGACAACACTTATTTTCCTGACACTGTGTAGAGATAAGGTATTTACTATATTTTTTTCATAGCTAATTGTGAGTGGGTTAGGAAAATAGTGATAAGCTGGAAATACCTCAGCAGCATTCGATCTTGGCAAGAGGCATGTCCTGTGACTGGCATGTCCTTCACTCTCTTCATATATGGAAGGACATGAAGCATCACTTCCTTGGGCAGCGACAGCCGTGATTCTTTACAGCCACCCTCCACCTTCCCCTGCTGGGTCTCAAAGGTTTCAAATCTGCATCAGACTGAAAACATCACAGGTATTGGCCATGGTGCTTGCTTCATTGTTCAAGTGCAGCAGAAGTGTTTTGGTGAATTCAAACTCTTTCTTTGTTATGAAGTAAAGTAGAAAGTAGTGTAGAAAAGCATATCTTTTTAATGGTGTGATGAATCTCTCTGTGGTTTTTGAATCAATGAGAAGCGTAACAAAACTGTTGAAGGAAAAGCTAGAGCTCACTCTATTTCTACATCTTTTGGATACTGTTTTCTATGGCAACTAAGCTTCATATGTAAAAATGAAAGAATATTTATTCTTGTAGGTTTTTCCTTTAGTGGAAGCTGGGCCTGGAGAACCATGTCAGTAAATCAAAAGCATATCACACTGTTTTTACACATACAGTCTGTGTTTCTCCCATTGCAATCTGAAAAGTTCATTTTTTTTTTTGTTGTTGTCCATGCCTGTTGGAAGATCTGATAAATGCATATGCAAGCAATTTCTTTTCAATTCAGACCACATGAGCCACTTGCAGACAGCAGATAACTATTTGGAAAATGTATGATTTGTAAGGAGCTTTAGAGACAACATATACCAGACTGTAGTATATGACTGGCCATTTCCTTCTTGCTAAATAATACAGTTCTGAACTCATCCTCTCTACTTATACTGGGAATTACAGTGTGTACTTGAACTGTCTCACTGGCTGATAGAGTGTTGGAGGAAAAATACCAGATCATTTGAGTTACCCATTTAATTCTCTGTCTTAAGAGAAGCTTGCTGTAACTTTTTGTTGCTTGATCTACTTTAAAATAGTTGAGTTTTTACATAATATATTCCTCCTAAAAAGATAGCTGCAAATACTGAAGGCAAAAAAAATTATCGGATTATGCAGGAAATCTTATTTCAAAACATGAAATAAAAAGCTTTAGATTTTTACATGCTCAGATGGAAGTGCTACTATCACAGAAGTATCATCATCAAGAAAATCACGACTCTGAGAAATGCCATGGCTGTTGCCACTTTGATTTTCTTCCTAATGGAAGATCAGTCAGTTTTGATACCATTACTTTTTTACCTTGAAAGAAAATTTAGGTCAAAATTTCAGAAGCAGCATAGAGATTTTCAAGCCCATGTATAGGTCAGAAGTACCATCACAGGAATTTATTCCCTGCATATGTGTGTCCTTGTGCATATGTGAATTGCTGTGAGATGAATTGTTTGGCTTATTTTTGGTGTCAGGGCTGTAATGCAAAGCTTTAATTTCTTTTGTGTTGAATAAATTGACTATCAAGCAGTACTCCATTGGACTAAATTGGAGCCAGTTACGGCTCCAAAGCAGTGCTAGATCACTTCCAGCAGAGAAAACACTGCAGGGTATCGTTTGTGTTTCTGCATGCAGATGATACAGAAATGCAAAAAGAACGATAACTGTTAGAATATAATTGGGGGGGGGGGGGGAAAGCTGGAAAACAAATATCATGTCACAAGTAAATGTTAGGAGTTTTATTTTGATCAGCAGTCCAAGAGATTCCCAGAGATGTCATATGACAGAAAAGAAAACTGAAAGGGGAAATTCCTGATCGCATTTATACCATCCCAGACTTACTTCGACATCCATTAAAAAAGAAAAAATACGTGTCTCTGTGTAGATATGCAAGGCAAAATATGCCTGTTAGAGCACTTGCTAGAATGTAACGATTTTTATGTCATTTTAGAGGAAAAAATCTAAGCTCTTAAATATGAAGAGCTCTACATTCTCACCTCAAAATGTAATTAAAGATAATTTAAAGTAATTTTCAAAAAGAAGAAGCTGCCAAAATGCCTAAAGGTTAACATACTGTGTTGTGACAAACCAGGTAACCACTTAGGACACTGGATATTAAGGCTGTTCTCCAGCTTATTTCTCTGTGTGTCCATCCCACATGATGCAGAAACCTTGAGCTCATGTGATATGTCTTTACAACACAGTACAAGGTCTCATGGACCTCATGGGCTCACAGTACAAGGAATGCACACACAGAATCACAGGAAGTAAGGAAGGATCTAGGTATCTGCTGATATGATAGTCATTTGGATAGCTGGCATTACTGTGAGGAATCAGAAAACAAACCCTTGTGAAGAGCACAGCAAGACTGAGACTGTTGGACTGACTGGTATAATGGATGCGGACCTGCTCTGCATCATTTCTCTCCCCAAACCATGACTTCCTGGGAATATTGTGTCACTAGTCAACATTTACCTATGTGCTCAAACTCAATCCATACTTATGCCTAAAGATTTGCACTGAAATTCCAACACTACCAAGGTCTGGCAGAGCCTTCTGTGCTGAGGGCAGGCATGAAACAGGTGCTTGGGGTGCAACATCAGACATTGTCATTACTTCACAAGAATTTTTTCTTTAATTTTACTGACAGCAAGGTTTGCCATAGAACAAATGATCATTTCTTTAGAGTTCCAGCACAGCAATGCTGCATGTGTTGGCTGGTGGGAAGAGTGGAGGAGCAGAGCAAGTTGAGCTTTCTCACAGGGCTGGCGTGTGTCGTCCCCCACGGCACCCCCTCCACCTCGGATCACCCTTTCAGGAAGGCTGTGTGAATTCCATGAGCACAGGATGGGGGCTGCCAATTAAAAAAAAAAAAAAAAAAAAAAGCCATGAACTTCTCACTTTGGGACAGAAACAGCATCTGTTGAGTATTTTCTTGATTCTGAGCACTGCAAGGTCTGCAGTTTTTCAGCAACTGTTTTAGTAGAGGAGGGGAAAAGTCTTCAAATCTTTTGGGAAATCTCCGGACAACAATTTTCATTAATATTTTTTGAGGATTTTGAGGAAGTCTTGAACTCCTCATTGACTAGGATAACATTCCCATAGTGTGTTCCAACTTCTGCAAAAGCCATTAATATAGATTTCTTTGAGCAGTACAGCTCTATCTGCTAGAATAACACATTTGCCATGCAGAGTATCTAATTGGCTCCACATAAATTGAATGTGTCACAGAAGAGTTCGAAGGGCACAGAAGTCTTTTATCATGTTTCACTTTACCTTTAAATATGAGATAAATGTGGGATTTGCTTAAGTATAAAATGCTGGGGGTTTATCTCACCTTTCGGCAAGTATTTCAAATGTCCTTTGATGAATTGCTGTACAACTTTGAGCAGACAAAACTAAAACTCAGGAGAATGTGTTACATGTTCTGTATTCCCTACAGCAAAATAGCAAAAGGACAAAATTGAAGTTTTGTCACAGGGCAGCAGGTGAGATTTCAAGTATTGCAGACAGATATTCCAGAATGAGCTGTAATTGGATGGTGAAGATTCTTAAAGTATCACAGATACCTATGAAAAATGATGTAGGCACAGAGGTATCACAATGGAGGGCTACTTTTGGAAAATATGAACGTCACTACTTTATTTTTTGTTATAAAAGTTTCTGAAGTGGAAAATGAAAGGGATAACAGAGGCTCTCTGATCACCTTCACACTGTCACATATTAATAAGACAGAAAAGGCAGTAGAATTATGTGAAAGGGAGCTTTGGCCAACTGCTATCATTGATGAGGCCTGACAGAGGGAAGTAAGTAAAAAACATACTTATATCTAGTAATAGACAAGCTATGGATGCTTCAATTGTTAACAATTTTCCCTTCTAACAGCAAACCACAGTCTTTGTAAATATTTTGTGTTACCTTCAGTAACATTAGTTATAAAACTTCAGAATAAACCAGTTTCTCCCGAAATTTAGTACAGATTTATTGGATTCCTCAAAGCCTCTAACAAGAAGTAAGCCTCATATAAACCCACCAAGGAGTAGTACAAATATCTGTGATCTGAAGCTTGTTGATGGCAGTGTCCTTCACCTGTGATTCACTGTAGAGAGCCTAATGCTGCAATACACATTTTCAAGGTTCACAGTGGCAGTTCACCAAAAGACATCACTTAGCTGACCCCAATAGAACCTACTCATTATCCCTTAGCTATTGAATCTGTTATAGAGAGGCAGGATATTCTTCAGTTTCTAGATGATGGAGGTTGCTCACTACCTATTTATGGAGATACAGTACCTCATAAGTACTTTTTGGTGCTTTTAACACTGTTCTCACATGTGTTTTTAAACTCAGCAAACTGATGCTGAATGTGCTGCAGTATGCATGCAGCATATCTATGTTACTTCATTCCTTTTGCTTGTGTACACCTATAATTGGGTATGTTCTACTTAAATCAGTTTGATGAATCTCATTAAAAATAAATCAGTCTTCTAGCTTGCTTACTGTTATAATCCAAACATAATAAGAGACAAATTCAAGCTTTGAAAGCGGATTACAGACAAGATTTAATACCAAAAGAAAATAAAAATATAAGCAATAATGGCATAAATAGCATTAAATTTACTTTTTTCTTAATTCTAAGATCTGATTCAATATGGGTTTTACATGTTTAAATCCAGAGAAGTTTTGTTAAAGTCAAAATGCCAGAGTTTTTTAAAGTTGTTTAAAGTTTTTTAAATTTCTTATCTCAAAAGTTACACTTTGGAGTTGAGCTGTTTTGTTTATGTACAAGGCAACTTTCACATTAGCAGTAAATGCTTTGGTAAAAGAATTAGGATAATGTCTAGAGGTTCTGTTGAGGGCTACACTCATCTCTTAGAGAAATTAATTTAGTTTATTAATGTCAGTGTGTTGAAATCCATGAAACAATGAACTGTGTATTATATATTCTCCAGCAGCCTGCAAATAGATGCATTCCCATTAAGGTATTGTATGTGGCAATCAAACCTTTCACAAATTATAGTTTCAGAAGAAGTAATTTTCAATTTCAGAGTAATGTAATATGGGATCAGCACAGTATTCTCTTTACACAGCCTGGCTGTTTTCTATTGCCTGTCTCTGGTTAGTTTCCGGACAGGACTGCTGACAGAGTAATGACACATGCCCCCCTACATTACCATTATGCTTGTGAAATCTCTTCTGCTCTCTGGGGACAGGGAGGTGCAAGCAGCAAACCACGAAATCTTCTACCACTGTTTCATGGAACATTCCTTTGAAAGGTTGTAAATCCAGAAAACTGCCAGTCTCTGTGAAGAATATGGGTCTGTTCAAATACAGTCTGATTAGTCAGTCACAATTTTAATTAAATCCTTCTGTCTCTTCTTTGAACTGCTTCTTTCATAGGTGATTTTTAAACTTCTACAACTGAACTTTGTTGGTCTTGCCACACACACCGGTGTTAACACAACACCAGTGGGCAAGACAAGTGGATGTAAAACCACTTGAGTATATGAGGAGCTTGCAAAGAAGCAAACAGGTAGGAGGTGAAACTGTGGCTCTGTTCCCCCGAGAAGACAGTCAAGAACAGTGATTTGGTCTGTGAGCCATTAATGATGAGTTCTAAGGGACGTTTTGTGAGCTGCTCACACTGCTGTTGTCCCTACTCTTTCTTTCTTTTCCTATTTTAAGAAGGGCAGAATACAGGATTTCAACACCTAAGTCCTCATTGCCTCTTAGAGCGACCTCTCATTACATTCCAGGCTCTGATATAAATGAAGACACAGGCAGTAAAAAATACCCATAATGTTTGCTGCAAAGATAATTTTGCTGCTGCACTTACAGAGGAAACAAATTTAGAGTAAGAGATGAAAGAATATAGAATGATAGAGCTCTGGTTGAGACTTACAGGTCCAATGCAAAAGGCAAGATCAGATCTTTAAAAATAAATATGGACAATAACAGTTTAGATATGAGTGATCAGGGAGATAAAATGACCCACAAGTCCAGAAGTATCAATATTACCTTAATACCAAATCTCAGAACCCATGGGAGGAAGCAAAACCTCAGGAAAATATCAGTTTTATCCAAGCCATGTGAAATATTATCTGATATTTGTGCATTGTGTCAGACAGAGACACCAAATGCAGGAGGGCTATGGATATAACAAGGGATATGGATTAAGGAAAAAGAGAGTACTTGGGAATAGCTTGTGATTGATACTCAGCAAATTATAAAAGTGGTCCAACCAGTTCAAGGAAAGAAGGAAAGTGAAAAGCATGGGTGTTAATGGGGAAAATATAGAAGGACAGTTTAGAACACAGAAACAGGGTTCCCTTATATTTAATTTACAGCAGAACTGAGAAGAGCCAGAAGAAGTTGAGTGCTTTGAGTGAAAACCATGTTGAAAGTTCTCTCATCACACTAGACATATCATATTATAAATTCTACAAAACCCCACAAATGTTCCTGCCTCATTTCTCTTATGCTTTTCCCCCCAAAATAATGCCAATTTTGTTAATGTTGCCCTTATAGTGTTTGGAAGAAGTAGATATTTTCAACATAATGGCTGTTAGCTGAAAACTCTTGGTATTTGTTTTTATCTATGTAAAAATTATTTTCGATGGAGTGGGGGTAGACCTATCAATATGGATGAGTGTTGTAAGTCCCAGGTCATGCATGCCAGTCTCATTAGCAGAGAAACACCAAACTGAATTATATTAGTGAATTTTAAAAATTGATCTGGCATGAAGAATATATGACAATAAAATCTGACTGTCTTAGCTAGACTAAGACAATTATAAAATTTCTTGGTGTGAGACTTTCAGTGATAAATGATACATTTATGTGGCTGGTGGGTCTCTGTCTGTTCCTAACACAGATCCATGGTCTCAAAGAGAATCATTCAAATCCTGTGGAAATCAAGATGAGTCTTTTTACTGTCTCACATTCTGGCCTTGTTTTTACTAGTAGATATGCAGCATCTGGAAAGCATATGTAAACTGTGGTAAATTGTCAAGATTTGCAGGCTAACTCAGAAAACCAGGGGATTTATATTTTGCATTTAAATACCCTGTGCTGATTGGTAAACACTAATCAATCAAAGCTGCATACATGCCATTGCTTACCAGGGAAACAATTTAAAACAGGTTCTAGCATTTGCTGGACTCTGTTACCGGAGAGTTTTGCTTCAGTTCTCAGCATGTCCTGCGTTCATGGGAAGAAGTTATTCAAAACAGGAAAGTATTCTTTCTCACTTAATTATGGTGACAGTGAAGTGTATTTATTTAGTTTCCTTCTGAAAGTTGTTCTACATACTTTAATATCAATGTTCTAAATATTGTCATTTCTTCCAGTCTTTCATAAGGTGTTAGTAAATCATGCATTCCTAAATCACAAGTCATGTATATCAGCTGATACCTAAATCTTGACAAATTAGTTTTCAGCTCAAGCTATACAAGAAACTGTATGTTCCAGTTCCCACCAACTCAGAAATAAGCTATGTGGTTATTAGAGGATAAAAAGTCCTTTGCCTCTTAGGCAATTCTCTTCATCATAATGGTGAGCTCTCCAATGTGTTGCCTTCTGGGACAATTGTTATTTTATATAAATATATATATAGTACTTACAGTGCCATCTGACTAAAAATTAAATATTGCCTCAATGGCTCTGCAGGACTTCAAACACTGTGCTTTTGTTATGGATGCATTTTCCATAGAAAATGAAGGCCTATATTGGGTCTTAATGGCCTGGAATGCACAGTCTCTGGAAAATCAAGGTAATGAGAAGTGAGCAGCCTTCATAATCTACATCATAACCTACATGCACGGTAACAACCAGCATCAGGTGGGTCCTAGTGGTTTGCACTGGATGTGTATTTGTATGCTGAAATACCCCTGCGATAGTTGGAAACTCTATTGTCCTGAGAAGCTCTTACCAAGCAGTGTCATTGTAGAGGCTGTTGTCAAAATGTGGAGCCTTTCTTCACCTCAACTTAGCTGAAATATGTCTGAAACATCTGCAAATTGACTGGTCCAGCTCTTCCTGGTCCTTAACCCATCTGTTCTCTGACATTCTCCAGACTTCCAGATGCTTTCTCTAAGTCTTCCTTAAGCCACCCTATCAACTTAGTGCTCATTCCTTTTCCTGGACCTTTACACTGAAACCCTTTTTACATAGCCCTTCCCTACCAAGCCCCTTCCTTCCTTTTGTTATCTAAAGCACTTTAGAATGCCTTCAGGTTCTGGCACCTGTAAGGATAATTTGGCAGAAAACAGAATTCTCATTTCACTTTAAGCTCATTCCTCCAAAAGAATTAGTAAAGAAAAGTACAAAAATCAGTTAAATGTTGTTTTTTGATTAACAGACTCACAATGGGGAGATACTGAATGATCAGAGCTGTAAAAGTAAAATTGCATCTTAAATTGTAGGATATTAATAATTTCCGAAATATTTAGACCAGGTGCTTTCAGTCCTTTTGAGGGCTGACAACTGATGACTGAAAAAAAGTAAATATTTTTATTGGAAAGTGGGATACTGAGACTCTTTATCTCTAAATGTTATAGAATTATATCTCAGCTAATATACAATTATATCTTATAATGAGCTTGTTTAAAACAAAATAACCACCATTTCATGAAATAGAAGACAGGAATGCAAGCCCATGGTTTTCCTTTTTCAGAGTCTTGTACTTATGCTGATTATCTGAGGCCTGGAAGTTTTCTGTTCAAAAGTTTTGAAGAAGGTGCACAGTCTACAGACACATTGCAGAAGGTCAAGGCCAGTTGTCAGATTTCAATACTCCCAATTAATAACTATGCTAGCTTTGTTCTAAACACTTAAAAATATATTTCCAGTGATTGCAAAAATGTCTCAAGAATAAGGTCAATTTTTTTGACTTCTAGGATCAGTCAAAATTTATATTTAAGTTTATATAACATAGCAGAAATGTATATTTATGTAGGGAATCTGATAAATAATTAGCAACAGTTCTTGAATTTTATACTGCTTTTATATGTTTGAATCTTGTATATCTTCTTAATGACTAGCATTAGAGAATCTACTGTTCAAAATATAATCTACTAATCACTAGATGTCAAATATCCCTTCTGACAGTTTACAGTGTCTTTCAAACTCTGCTTGACATCAGAGAGTTACCCATTAGCTTCAGCTTTAAATCTTGCAAAGATGCTCTAAAGAGTCTGATTCTGTCCTCAATGAAGGTAGGAGAAATGCCACAAACACAAAAATATCCAGAAGCAGCAGCTGGCCTTGTGTTAAAAGATTGCTTAGCTAGGAGGGATACTATCTTGCATCAAAACGCTTGAGGCGTAGCTATGTGATATATTTAGAAAAAATTCAACTGGAAAAAATAGGGAGGTAAGTCCTATGATAGAGTAGACTGCCATCCCAACTCCTGTCAGGTTCAAAAATTATTTCATAGTAATCCATTCATCCATCTTTACTGTTTTTGAAAACACAAAATTATAGTGCAAATTATTATTTATTGCATTTCCTTAAATTTCAGAAAAATGTGAAAATCCTTCTAGCCATTCTAATTAATGGGTGATGTGTAGGGCTTGTGATACAAGTATGCTTTTCTAAAAAACCTCAAGGTGTGGTGTGAACATGATGCATAGGCAGTTATTTAGAGTGATAAAAATCCTCCCTACATCCATAAATAAATTGCGACAGTAAGTTCTCAGTGCTTCAGAATTCATTATGCCAGTTTTTCATCCCAAAATCTCTCTTTGTGGGCTGCACTGCTTTTCTGCTTATGCTATTTGATTTCCTGGAGTTTTCTCTCCATATTGGGAAACAGGAACTATTTTTACCAAATACCTCACACACAGTTTCCAGCTTCTGTCCTGATTTGAAAATCTGTAACAAAAAAGAGTAGGGGATGGGTGCTGCAAACAAAAGCTGTTAATTTTCCAAAGTTATATTAAACACTGTGTTTGAAATTTCAATTATATATATTTTGTTGTATACTATGTAAAAGCAAAGAAAAAAAAAATGCAGTCAACTAGGCTTCTGGAAAGAACATTTTATTTTGGTAGATGCAATCAGATGTCTTTTAAAATTAGGCTGTGATTAGAGGTTATGCATGGACAAGAATCCCAGCAGCCCAGAGCAGCACAGGCTACTCAGATTGTGGATCTACATGCATGTAAGTAGTCAGATCAAATAATTGACTTTATTCCTGCTTCTTGCATAGATGCATAGAGAGCAAGTAGTACCTTTTCCTAAAGGTTTCCAGGTTTCAAAAGCATAAGAACTTCAAGAAGAAAAAGTGGAAAATGTTCTTTATAGACACTACTCCTGCAATTAAATCGTGCCTTCTGTGCACTCTCCAAGAGGTGTGCAAGTATGCATACAATGTGGAAAATGATACTCTGAAAAAGAAAAAAAAAAATCCTTTCCCTATCTTTTCTGTAGCTTCTCTTAGAGATGTCATATTTCTTTAAGGTGAAACAGAAGTTTATTTAACCTTTTTCACAGGAGGAATATTTCCAGTTCTAAAGAGAAATCAGAGAGAAGATACAGAAACACATTTTAAAGATTGCAAAGACAGAATTTTAAAAAGGGAAGTTAAAATTGTGTCAGAATCAATTCTATTGCATAAATTTTACAAACCTCATGGAGATGAATGTTTTTCTGAAGAATTTGTGGCAGTTATCATAGTAAGTTATACTGTTTAAGGACAACTACCAGCTATCAAGAGCAGCTGCTACACACTGGTTAAATTCACTGTTTGTTTGTGCATTTATCAACATGATGTGTTATCTATAAATCCTTGTAATTTTTTTTCTGAAATTATGCTCACATCATGTACTTCATAATAGGTGCCTGGATCTGAGACCTTGTAATTCATTTATGAGACACATTTGTGTTAGAGATACCAATTCAATAGCATGGAAATGATTGAATAGTTTCACCTTTACCAGGTGGAAAAAAAGCCTTAGGAAGCTGGGCTCTTTTAGTAAATTTTAGTAGCTCATCTCACCACTGTCCTACCAGTCAGCAATCATTGATTGCCATTATGATGGTAACCATATGTCCCTTGCTCTAAACCAGCACTTAAGGAAAGCTTCAGGAATCTTTATTGAAGAAGCTGTCTCTTTAGGCAGATGATTTTTTTTTTTTCTAAATGACATGATAAGACTGATAAAAACCTCACTGTAAGAAGTTGTAGAGCTTTTAAATAGCAGATGGTCCAACATGATTTGTTATTGACTAAGTGCACCCATGAATTCTAAAATACATATAAAAGCACATCGCCCTTTGGTAAAAGTACAAATATAACCCATGAACTTATCTCACTGCTCAAGCAGCATTTAATGTCTGCTAAACAACAGATGTTGAAACATATGGAGACATGGCTAAAGGCCATAAAAATATAAATAATCCTCAAACTTTTCTGTTATTCTTTAACTATATTGGTTCCAGCTGACACCCTGAAAATGCCTGCTTGAGCATCACAGGGAAATCTAACTCCCTATTAAGTGTCAGCTGTGTGTAGAGATCACAGTACAAGTTGTCAACACCGGGAAGAAATAAAGCAAGGACTCAGGAAAGAAAAGACAATATGATTCACTTACTTGGGAAGAAAAGACATGGCTTGGGTCTTGAGAGCAATGAATAAGAAACAGACTGAATGGAAAAAGTGATGTAAAAAGGATCAGTGAGAATATAGATTTAAAGATGGGCACTGTCCTTTGAGCACCACACTTGCAAGGAGAAATCTAGAGCAAAGCGTCTGTTCTGTGTGTCTCTGCTTCCAGCTAAATTTGTTTATTTGCTGCTGTTGCTGGGGAGTGGAAAAGGGAATAGGGTTTTTTTACTGCAGGCATTTCAGTTTAACTTGCTCAAAGTTCACTTTTTTTTTTTTTTTTTTTTTTTGGTTTGGAGCCCTCTCTTTTTAGATGTTCTTTCTCTTTCCCCAGTGAGCAGGAGAGAGCTTGTTTCTCGAGTACCACATTTCTCCTCATTCCCTTTTGCTGGCTGTGCTCTATTCCTGACAAAGAGAGAAACTATTATTTAGCCCAGGCCTGCTCGTGTGAGTAACTACTCGGTAAGTGCGGCACCATGACAGTTAGTGGTTGCCTTCAGGGAACTGGGTTCCTCAAAATATTTGGCAGCTTTTGACTCCCTGAAGGAAGACTAAGATGTGAGGTAGGATCCCATCACTATCTGCATATGCAAAATTACCTCATTTACATTAAATAGCAGTAGCAGAGACAAGCCCAGAAAGGTCTGGGCACCATCTGAGCGCCGCTTTTGATGTTTCAGCCTTGCCCATACAAGTTCTTGCTGGTTAATGTTTCTCACAGCACGTGTATTCTTTAAGGGCCACAGACACAAAAATTAAAACCTAACTTTTTTATTGCGTTGAATTTTGGTGCCATATGCTGCACTAGTCCACAGAGTGAGTTTATTCAGAGCAGTGACAGCTAAAAACAGGACTGGATTTGGACTGGTTAACAGCACTTAGGAAAAAACACTAAAATTATACCACCAAAAAAATTACCCATGCTCAATTAAAAAAAAAAAAATAGGGCCTCATTTTAAAATAAAGTGAAGAACTATTCATAATTCTGGAGTTTTACAGGAACTAGTAAATTATTTTCTCCCCTTTGCAGCTGCACACAGAAAGGTGGGCAAGTAATGTGCAGCACATGGGTTGCCCCTCTGTCTGTCTGCATATTTAAAGCATATTCAGAGCCTTGATCCATTAAAATCAACAGCATGGCTATGCAGAAAGAAGACCAAAATAACATTTTTAATAAATTGTTTTGAAAAAAATCCATGGATGGATTTTTTTTTTTCAGAGATTCTTTAGATAGTATTTGTTCTTAGAAGGGTTTTTTTGAGGAGGGATAATCCAACATCTATTTTTACTGAGCTGCATAGTTTTCTGCTCCATCTCAGTACTATGAACACCCACATACATTTTTCATTCACGGAAACTGTGTGAAACTGCTTCCTGCTTCTCATTATCCTATCCCTGTGTCTTCATTACCACTAGTATTAAATCTATGTATTCATTAACTAAGAACTAGAAAAATCACAGATGCACAGGGAGTAGAAGTTTCTCACAGAAATCTAATGGTTGAAATGTAAATCTGTCTACTGCTGAGATGTAAATTCAAACCCAAATGCAACCAGTTCCCTGGAAGGCATTTGGAGTCAAAGTCACAGCTGCTAATCTTATTTTTCCTCCCCTTTGCTGGGCTGGCAGTGTCAGCACTGCAACTCTGCCAAGCACTGGAAGGAACAACTGAGTTTTTCAGTATGTCTTCATGTTCAAAGTTTGGTACAAACATGGATTCAGGAGGAAAGACCAGAGATATGTATATCTCAAATCTATTATGGGACTCAATATAGATAAAGATGCAATGTTTATAGTACGAGAATAAAATGAGATAACCGAATTAGAGGCTATGGTGTGAACAACAGGAGATATTATTTAGCTTGAGTTATTGAATCGTTATGGAACATATTAAAAGTTGAAGGCAAGCTGGAGAAAGTCCAGCCAAAACAGTGGAAGTAACAAGAAATGAAGATGTCCTGCAAGGAAATGTTGAGGAGAAAAAAAAAATTTATTTCATGTAGAAGACACAGGGACATGATAACAGTTTCTGGTACATAAAGCTTTGTTGTTGAAAATCTGGTGACCTACTGTTCTTTTATGACCATAGGGAAGGCAAGAATTAAGTTTGAATAGTTACAATAGAGATTTATAATAGTTGTTACATTTCTTTTTTGTGTCAGGAAAAATGGAATGGGCTAACTGGTTCAGCAGAGAAATCTAGGGATATCTGGAGCATAATTCATGTAATATGGGTTTGGATAACTTCTTTAGAATAAGGCAAATCACACCCTTGGAAGTACCCATTTCTCCCTGGGGACTCCGCAGCAAGCCTGGGGTGACTAACTCTGATGTAGTCATCCTCATTCCATCAGATGAATCCCCACACCAGATGTCCAGCTTGGCTTGATAGTCCCAGAGCACAGGGGCCATCTTGGCACTATGACAAAAAATAAGGATGTTATTTTTTTTCCTGAAGTTTTGTCAGGATACCAGATTTTCCCTGTCTCTTCCTGTCAAGCTGCAACCCTGAGAACAAATTCATTCCCAGCACCAAAAGAGATGTCAGGACCTCTCCCGTCCTTGTTCTTGACCCCACCACACAGGCCAGCACAGGATGGGGGTGTTCCCATCTACCTTACACCCCTTAGAAAAAAAAAACAAACAGCACAAAGTATTTTTCAGAGATTATCAGAGGAGCATTACTTCGTATGATTCATCCTACTCCTGTGCTGTGACTACAACTGAGCTCATCAACTAAGATCCCACTTTTTCTGCTGTCATAGTTAGTAAGATGAATTTAATAGAAAAGAAAATTGAATACTGAGTTCCAAAATCATGAAAAGGTTACCAATAGTAAGATCTGATCAAACTAGAGTAGAAAATGAACACATGGATCAAGGAGAAACATAAAATAATATCAATAAAATTGATTAAGATTATCATGGAACAAAAACTGCGAGTAATTATCTCAGGAGGACCTTGACAGCCTGGACCAGAAGTAATCTTTCTGATGGTTAGCATCAACAAGTTTTAGATTATATTGACATAAAATATATTTTCCTCACAGATCAGCAAAAGAAAAAACACCTCCTTTAAAACAATAGTTTTCAGCTGAGTAAAATTCCTGTTCATAAGACAGTGTTGCTGTCTATTTGGTAGCTAGTATAACAAATTCTCATTGTCTGACTTGCTATAATGTTACTGAATACTATGATCCACCTGCAGACAGAGTCACCAGAGGTACAAGCTTTTTACTTAAAGCAGTTTTCCTCAGCATTTTAAAAGCTACTTTCCAAGAAACACCTTTGTTTCTTCCAGTTTTTCAGAGCTCCAGGTAAAAACAGAATTGCTTTTTTTCTACAGCCTTCTGGAATATGGCCAAGCATTGAAGACTAAATCATTGCAAGTCAAGGCGGGCTCTTCCACTCTTCCTTCTGCATCATTTGCTGCCCACTCTCCGGAGACTGTCGCTTCCATGGAAATGCTTAGGTGCACCTGCTTCCCAAACTAATTTTGATAAATAGTCCTTGTCAGCACAGGTGCTCTAAGAACAAACAGAGCCATGAGTGGTTACAGGGGCATTGGAGATGGCAGCATTTTGGTGCTGCTCAGGCAAATCCAGGACATCATTAATTCAGAATTAAAAAAAAAAAAAAAAAAAGCATGTTTGTTAACTAAGCCTGGAGGAGGTGGGACTGAGCAGAAACATGAGGAGTATGACACTATCCTTTCCCCACTTCCTTGCTACACCTACCAAGAGCTTGCTCCTGAGCTTCCCACTCCATATGGAGAAAGCTGCCCTCAGACCCATGGCAGTTTTGCTTGAATGAGTGTTTTGGAATGAGGTACACTGCAGACAGTGATGCTTGTTCATGGGGCTTTTTCTCTGAGGCAGGGCCCAGTGCAGCTGGCTCAAGGAGCAGTGATTGTCCTTTCTGGAAACCGTGGTTTTGAGTGTAGGGTGTATTTGGGACCATTTACACTGACACCAATAGCTTCCACTCAGAAATTAATATTTCATTCCTCCCTATTCCTAACTGTTTGGGATTCTGGGCTGTCCTGGAACAGCTCCCTAAAATCCTGCAGGCTTCAGCAGGAGCTAGTGAGATAAATTCTTCAGTGCTGCATTTTGAAGTAACAAAATGGAGTATTACTTTTAATTGTTTTTCCAGAACTTTTCCTTCTCTTGAGGGTTTCAGGAGTGGTGGCTCCAATGAGCAATGCTCCCTTATTATTCAGAAATCTTAGTGGAAACATTCACGTCCCAAGATGAGCATGAGCTTAAGTGGTTTGGTGGATGAAAGCCAGTTTGCTCAGCAGCATCCCTGTTGGATAAGGTGCCTACAAAATAGAGAGAGAAGGTATATTAAAAATCCATCCATCACATACAGCACATTTTACCTATCCAGAATCCTGCTCAGATGCATTAAGGATATATTTTAATTTCTCAGATGCAAAGTCATTCTGCTCTAGTAATTTCAAACTCACAGAGGAAGATATGCTTTCAGGGAAACTCTTAGTGAGCATAAGATAACTGTCGGTGCTCGTAGAGGTATACATTAGGAAGATATATAGATGTATTAAGCACATTGGGCTTGAGTCAGAACTCACAGAAGGGGTTATAAAGAGGCATAAAGCTTTGGTCCTGACTCACAGAAATAAATGCTAGATGGGAACTACAGTGTTTGTATTTGGAATATAAACACTTCAATAAAGAGGCAGCTAATGCAGTCATGACAAGAAGAAAAGGCCACAAAGGAAACAGCAGCAGCACTTTGTACTGAGATGGATACACTCCTACTCATCACTGAAGTCCTGGGTTAAACTTTGCATTTGTTTTCCTTTGTGTTAACCTCAGATTTTTAATCACTCTTCAACCTTTCTTAGATGTTCTGATTACTGTTGTGTTCACATATGGGGTTTTTTTGCAAAGAGGTATTCATTATCGCAATATTCATAGCGTTTCCATGCAACAGGAAAAACATAGGTCTTATTGAAAATATATTTCATTGGGTTTCTGCTTCCATTGTCTCATCCTTATTTCAGTTGTCACTTGAGTAACTTCATTAAAAATTCAATCTTTCAATATGTGATGCTTTACCAAGTCTGCTACCCAGAGAGTTTTTGAAGTATTTCACAAATATGAATGAAGTAAGAGTCATGTAAGTTGTGTGAAAGTTATTTAAGCTAGATAAAGATAACTGTGGTGATTTTGGGAGCAGACTTTTAGCAACAGGAGAAATGGAAGTAAAAATGTGTACAGTACAGAAATAAAGCAATTCTGGAGCAAATTAAATAACACCAGTTGCATAACAGCAAATTGAACCAAGGTGAATTTCTTTCATTTGAGAAAGGCAACTGAAATGAAAACCTGGGAAACTTCATCCCATTCTTTACCACTAAATAGTATCCTCAACATCATTTTTAACTGGGATATTTTTGTTAAAGCTAGTCGATAGAAACTATAGACCCCACATGGAAATGGGAATTGCTAGTCTCTGAAAATTTGCCAAAATAAGGGCAAAAAAACGGAAGAAGTAGTATCAAGCATCTAAAGCCTAGGGGGGAAAAAACCCCAACAGAACAAGGTGAAAATATTTAAATTTTTCATTTCAGTCTAATAGTCGGCAATGAAAAGATTAAGTGGACAGGGGACCAGTCAAGAGGCACATTTTCCAACTTACATAGTAGTTGACCTGAGAAAAAGTCAGAGCAGGGCGCTGTGATCTCCCTAGTACACAGGTCACACAGGAGAAATAATTTGATGAGGCACTTGATATAATAGTGTGCAGAAACAGCTGTATATTATTACCTTGTCTTATTTCTCATGTATCACTTTGAGCTGGAGGAGGTACGGGGATGGCTAACTAACAGAAAGCAAAAAGTAATAAAACAGAGTGTTGCCATGGATGGATAGGAATATCTGGGGATTTCCTCTTGTCTTAAGAGGGATATTAATTTTTCTGTTCGACTAACTTTCTTTTAAAAATAGAGCAATCTATCCTGAACCCATGAAAACTGGATCCCAGACTTTTGCAGCATCTACATTTTAAAAAACAGCTGCACAATCAGAACCCAGACAAAAAGGACAGTGTAGTTATAGCAGTTTACAACCTCTTTACAGCAGGTGATCATCCTTGATGTCACCTAAGGACTTAGTCTTCTTAAGCAACCTGAACTGTAACAATTCCAGATTTCTAGGAATCTCTTCCAAAATTTCCTAGGACTGCCAAATATGAACTGTGAACTTGCATCAAATCACCACCCCTTTAAGCTAGCCCCAGATCCTGTGGGGCTGTTTTTCTGCTATGTACATCAAATTTGAGGAAAGGGCTAGCCTTGGAATATCTATGCACATAGGGGATTTTTCTTAATCCCCTTAGAGCTTTCTAAAAATTTTCTAAAAATAAAAAGTTTCCCCAACTTTCTAAAAATAAAACAGAAGACTATTGTCCTTACTTCTTCTGGAGAAGCATGAACAGTGATGTCAGATGGTATAAATTAAATACTAACCTTCACTATGTGAATATTTCACAGCCCATAAGTGGGGCCTTATCAAGAAATTTGTGTTGCCATACATCTCCCTTTTCAGCCTTGTAGCAACAGTGATGCTGATGGGAAGCATAATTTATAGAGACTACAAACTTCAGTGTCTGCACATTGAACTGCTAACTTATACATGCTGTAAAAACAGTTACTGCTCTTTTATGGAATGATAAGATTCAGAACTCCCTGAGTCCAAAAAAGAATAACCTCATAAAGCTAAATGATGAAAGGAGAACAGAAGAAACCCAAGTTTTCTTATTAACAGCCAGAGATATTTTAATCAGCTTCAAGAAGACAAAAATCCTTGCAAAAGCTTGGAAGGAAACAGTAAACACAAGTATACAGAATGAAGAGTATCATTCACATCTACCCATAAAGGAGCCCCAAGAATATCTCTCTGCAGGAGACCAGAGCAAAGCTTGTCTTGTTAGCAGCTAAAATAATTTGTATTTATTGACTGAGATGAAGGCACGGTATTTTCAGCCACTGGAGAGTTGCATCAAAGCATTGTGTCCACAGCTCCAGCTGTCTCCAAATTGACCAGATCAGGAGAAGCAAAGAACTGCATCCCCCCTATTTAGAGTAAGAGTAATACAAAGGGAAAAAAAAAAAATCAGAAATGGAATTAACTTTCTTCATGTATTAAGGAAGAACGATAGAAATGCTTTCATTGTCTCAGCAGAGGTGCCGGATACAAGTATGACAGTCCCACAGAAGGAGATAGAGGCCTTCAAGTAGATAAATAAAATTTTTGAAAAAAGGGAGAATAAGATGGTAAGAAAAGGGAGAATCTGCCAAAATTGTGTTTGAAGTAAAATTCTCTAGTAAGGTTAAATGTAATGAGATATTGGGAGTCATCATCCCTCATCAGCCACAAAGACAGTGATGAATATTAAACAAATTATACAAAACATTTCACACATCTCAAAATAATGCTCCCACTCTATGTATTTTCCAGCCTGTGGATGCTTGTGTCTCCATTACTGGACAAAATATTGAAGAACGTCCTTTTCCTTTTAATTTTGAAAAGTCTGTTAATGTTTACCACTCAACCAAGTAATTTTGCACAGAATTTACTTATGGGTTTTATAGAAATTTTCTGAGCATTAACTGGTAACAAAAATTACAATAATTAGTTTAGATCAAATACTTATCTGTAGTGTTCGCTTCTTTAAATGGCATTGATGATTCCAAAGGATTTTTGCATCTGAACTTTCAAGTCTTGGATAAAATTGACATTTAAATGGGTAAAATTACCATTTTATATTGGAAGTTCATTTCATATAGCTTTTTCAGTGTTAAAAATATGAGCTTTTCTCACATTCAGCAAGTAAATGAAATTAAACTCAGCTTCACCACAGAGTACCTTTTCTGCTTCAGATCCCTGTGCATATAGACCAGAGGAAAAGTATAAAGTGCAGAGAACATGCTTGTGAAGATTGTCTCTGCCTCCTTGACTGAGGTAATATATTCATTTATCCTTCAGAGGTTTTCACTTTCTGGTAATACTCTGAGATGCAAAAATGTCTTTAGATATTCATGTTGCAACAAAGATCAGACTGAGTGGGTTTTAATCTCTGTCAGACTGGGAGACTTTGACAGCTTCACATGACCCATGTCTCAGTTTGAGACTGTATTACTGCTCTACAACCTGAATTAGCCTAGCCATGAAATCAGCCAAAAAACTGCAGCTTGTATGCAATACAAAAACCTGGTATACATTTTTTTTAAATGGGATTCATCAATCTGCTGTGGGCTAGCTCTTTTATAAGAGCAAAAGAACAGTCACAGATTTGGCTTGATGTTTATCTGAAGAACAGAAAATCCATTCTGGACACTTTGGGAATCCCCAGAGGTGTATAACAATTTGGATCTGCTATTACTAGCAGATTTAATGCAATAGAAGTTCTTTAACTGTGATGTTAAAATATTGATTTGCATTATGGACTGCAGAGGTTTCAGAAACATACTCCCTGAGGCCAATTAGACCAACTGACCCAAACATCAGCAATAAACCAGACCTTTATTGTTTGGCAAAGTCTTACCCAGTTTTCTTTTTCTTGTTCCTCTGTCTGCTTTCAAAAAGTGGTCTTATATTTAGCATTACAGCTTTCTGGGTTTTCCAGAGCAACATGTTAAAGGGATGAAGTTTCCTGCAAGGAGACACTCAGTCCTAGGTTCAAGAGCAATCATTTTCCTAAACCCTGCTAAAATTTCTTAGGACACGGTAATTTGTCAGAGAGAAGACAGAGCTAGCAGAAGTTTTTCCTAAAATTCCACTAAATGCTCACCATCAGAGCTGCAATGTGGCAGGAACACAGACAGACAAAGTCTGTGATGTGATGGCTACAGCTCCTCATCCTACAGCATATCCAAAGCATCAGTCTCAGGGAAATCCTGGGACAACCATACTCCGCTCTTCCTCATATAGGATTCATATAGGAAAATCTGAGAAACAACATTCTGTAGCCTAGCAGACAGGGTGCTTTCCCTGAATAGAGAGGTCCTGGCTTTTTGTGAATGAATACAATTACTGACTATAAAATTATTTGGTTTTAAAACTCTCTCAAGTCTTCTGCCTCTTATACACAAAATAAATGTTACTTGCTGGGGCTGACAATAGGCACGTATTCCAGCAGTTTCCTGAAGCACAAGCTCTCATCTTATGGGAGAGAAATAAAGAGATAGGTGTGTCAAAGAAAAAGCCAGGAGGTTTCTAAGGCTCTTGGCCACTCCTCTTTCACTGCTGTGATGCTGCTCATCATATGGGGCACAGCTGACAGGCCCTGTGACTAAGGCTGATTTAATCTTGCAGCTACTTGGTGTAGTTGGCAGCAACCATATTGCAAGTAGATGCTATCAGAAATATGTGAGCCACCAGCAGCAGTGCCTGTGAGGGTGTTACATAGACATCTGAAAACAAATAGTGGAAAAAAAACCAACCAACCCAACCAACAATAATTTCTGTTTACACTCCTCTCTTCACATGAACAGAAGACAACTGCATTTTCCTCAATTGTTTTACAGTGGTTTTCCACTTGGAGAGTCACACATAGAGCTGTTCTCAGGTGTCAGGGAACCTATAATAGCCATGGCAGAGAATCCAGAGTTTAATTGCTCTGTTTCTGACACAGAGCATATTGCAATATTGCCACCTCCCTTCTGCCTTGAGACAAAGCAGGAGCACAGTTAGCACCTACATGGTGGCAAGAAGGCATGAGAAAAGCTGCCTTCTAATAAGTCAAGCCCAGTAAAAGCCAGATTCAAGTACCTAGCAGAGGCACAGATTTATACCTTGGAGTATATTTTTTGAAACTCTGACTACTGAATTTAGTCTTACCAAGAAGCATCTTATTTATATGACAGGAATCCAGTTCAAGACTTTTTTTTTTTTGTTGACTATTATTACTACAAGGCTAAGTGTTTACTATTAGTCCATCATTTTTATCTGGCAGGCTGGCTCCTGAGCAGGGAAATAAGCACCCGAAAAACTCTAAACCAGATCATCAGAGCTAAGCAGGTGCTCAACATATGGGAATCTAATGCAAGACTCTATTTCACGGGGTATTGATGTTGAAGTAAAACTCTTTGATCCCTTACTTCCACAGCACGTGAGCTGCAATGGACTAAGCAGACAGCAGATGTACTTACTAATTACTACTAATTGCTGCTGTCTAGACACCATGTGAAGACTAAACTACCAGCCTTGTTTACAAAACAGCAAATACCTGCATACCTCTCAGATTATTCTGGATCACTGCATGCTAAGTTCACCAGTGCTGAGCTTGCATACATGAATGCCAGTAAGAACAACGGTACATCATTTTTGCATCAGTCTGGACAATTGCACAAAGTGAAGGGAAGTGGACAGTCAAGCCCTCTGTTGCTAACAACATTAATTTTCCTTTGTAAAATCCGTACTGTGTTTTTACTAGTGTGTAGGTGGAAGCAATTTTTTGCAATAAACTCTCAGTCAAAGGTCCAAGAATGAAAAATTCTCACAAAGGCTTCCAGCAGGCAAAAACCTCTCACAGATCTTGTGGCACAAATCATTCAACATCTTTAAAAAGTGGATCATGTACTTTGGTTTCTTTTAAACCAACACCAGTTTAAGTAGTAAATATCATTACCTTCATCATCATCATCCTGTTGCAAAAACAACTCCTTCTGATGGCTTTCACAAAAAATACAATGTAGTACAGACTTCCACAAGCTGGCAATTTTTGCTATGCCTTTCTGAAAATGCTTTGTAATTGTTTTAAAGTCATGAGACTGTATTTATTCCACCTTTCCTCATCCTTCCTACGGAGACCAATACATAAGCTCAAGCAATAAGGATCAGCAATATCACTTTATCTTATTTCTGCCATGAGTTAATGCATCTACCATTCTTCTGCCTCATGATGTTTTTTCCCTTCTTAGCTGTCATGAAAACTAAATGCAGCATTTCATGTCTCAGATGGACAACATTTTAAAATATACATTAATGGAACCTGCATAATAATTTTCTACCTGCATCATACCAATCTTGCACAAGAAAATCTCCCAGATGAGACTGCACAACAGAGAAAGTTAAAGTGAGTAAAGGAAATAGCAAATGAAATAGAATAACGTGGAACTACGTGGATGTGAAGGAAGTAGAGCAGACTTTTAGGGCAAAAAATGTATCCAGAGGGGCCAAGTCAATGCATTCCCCTTTACGTGGAACTAGAGACTTATGAAATTTCACTTGCCTAAATAAGAGAAGAGCTACCATCAAGAAATGGTACCAGATGCTAAAGTGAATCTGATTTTAAAATGGAATTATTACAACTAATGTCTTTCTTAAAGTGTTAGGCTGTTGAGGCTAACGGGGAGGTAGTAAGGTCTGGAAAAAGGTATGTAACATTACTGTCTGAACATGGTTATGAACTGATTTCCCTGACCCAAGGCTGGAATTATCCAAGCCAGCAATGATGGAGGCAAGCCATTGCCAGCAGCCAGCCAGGCACGCACGGATAAACCCTGCCTTGGGAAACAGTGCAATTTGAGCAGTAAGGTAAGCAAGGAAATTTGGTTTTCAAATTTTCCAGGAGAACAGGGAGAAGTAGCAAACTGGTGTAACCAGTGACTACTTTCTCTGTCAGTGCCCCTCAGCCAAAATATCTTCATTACACAGCATGTCAGGCTTAGTTAAACTTGCCTTGTCACAGCAAAACTGGCAGCCTGGGCTTAGGCTGTGTTTGGAGGCAGGAGCTGCACCCCACATTGGCACAGGGTATCTGCATCCAAATATGCAGAGAGGGAGAGAATGTGTCCAAGGCATCACTTACCTACACATGCTTTTCCCCCCTACTGTGCTACATTCAATAATTCTTGGGGTTTTTCCCCACTTACCTGCAGTATGATAACTGTGAAACATCAGTGTAACTCTTCTTGACTTTCCTCGCTTGCGTAGCATTTGGAGATTTGGCACTTATTTGAATTAAAAAGAATAATTGGTGAAAGGACACAGGATTTTTTGGGCACTAAAAAATCCCTCTATTTACATGAATAAACAATGTCATATTTTCCAAGACACACAGGGGACCCAACATCCAGGAACAGCTTTCCAGTGGATGGCTTCCTGCCTCCTTCAGGGAAATAGGACCCAAAAGCCCTTTGTTATTTAATGCCAAACTTTTGTTTTTCCAGAAGCCTTGAAAAATTTCCCTGTCTTTGAAACTTCGTACATTTTTCACTCCTTCCCTCTTCTTCAAAATGTCTTGTCCAATCCTTTTTGCCCAGACCATCTGAATTTGTGAACAGCTTTGTATTCAACTTTTGTTTTGCTTAAAATTGCATATTTTCTTTTTTATAGCTGCCTGAAATACAGTAAACAAAAAGAAACTTAGCACTTCATAATATATTCAACCTACTCAGTTATTCTCAAGATCCTTCTATTTCAGAATAAAGTGCATATTTTGCTGTATTTTGAAGGTTCAGCCAACATTTCCTCAAAACCAACTGCAGAAAGAAAAAAAAAAAAAATAAGGACATGGGTTGATGTTCAAGTTCACACAGTCCCTCTGTCTGGAACTGGCTTCTCTCCAGTTCTCACAAGTCCCTAGACACATCTTACTTTTATTCCTGATGTTTCCACGATGCCAGGTGGCTGATCTTCTGTGTGTCTTCTTGGGACAGCTGGACTTTGCAACACACAATTACGTGCCTCCAAAGAAAAAATTTCTTCTTCAGGAATCATAAGGAACATTAGGAAAAAAAAAACCCCACCAAGTAATAATCTGTACTCAGGGTCAGAAATTAAGTAGTAATTCTTTATGAAGGACAGAATAATTAATGCTGAGGGACTTGTAGAAGGTAAATGAAACATACC
The DNA here is from genome assembly GCF_048771995.1 of Taeniopygia guttata. Taxonomy (NCBI): domain Eukaryota; kingdom Metazoa; phylum Chordata; class Aves; order Passeriformes; family Estrildidae; genus Taeniopygia; species Taeniopygia guttata. Next base: position 12,223,303 of record NC_133063.1, on the reverse strand, counting down.
TTGTTAATACCTGTGTTAGACAATAACCTCCTTGGAGCAGAAAATACTGGATGCTGAAGACACAGGGGCTCTGCCACCAACTGTTTTGTTGAACCCACCCAGGGGCTGCTGTTGTAGGCATGAGGGAACCCACTCTCTCCTCACTCAGCCTAGATCCAAAGGGTAAAAGCTCTTCATATCTCTTCTTGATCTCAATACGCACTAGAGGTCTTCACAGCTCTCTACCTCTTTCCATTGCCTGTCTTGTGAAATTATACTTTCATTTCAGGAACCGACACCAAAGTATCCCCAAAGCACATGACTATCTGTTAAGGTACTCAATCATCAAGAGCAACTGTTTTCTTTAATAATTAGCTAGAGTTGAACCTAGCCTTTCAATACTTTATTGACACACCTATGTTGTAGCTTGATTCCCTCTGAAAAAACACAGTTTGTAGTCCTAAAATATTTTTTTCTCCAGTTCCAGAAAACCAGACATTTTGCCCTGCTGTGGCTCCTATACATAAGTCTGATGTCATCCAAAGATCCAGAATCTACTTCTGCTTTTATCATTGTTACACAGCCCTAGGCCATGCCCACTGCATGTGCTCACAACCAGCATGAGCAGCCGCCGAGGCAGGCACAGAGGCTCTGTGAAACATGGCACAGAGCCTGCTGCTTTATTTTTGCCTTGCTTCCTCTTGGGACATCAGGCATTTGAATGGCAGACCCCATCCTCAGCGCAGTGCGGACAGCGTGTGGTGCTCCTCACACCCAGCTGCTGTGCGACACTTATCCCTCTGCTCTTGGGACTGTGGGCAGTATTTGCTCCTAGGATAGACCTGACTCCTGGGATCAGCAGATGCTAGTGCTGATAAAGGAGCTTCTTCTCTTTTCCAGAAACACGCTTCCAGGAGACTACAGCTATTTTTGAAGTAATGACATTTTACCCAGGGAAAAATGAAGTACCTTGCAGTATACATAAGAGAAGAATAGACTAGCACCACAGCAACGCACATGCAGGATGAAGTCAGTGCCTGATTCCCATCTTCAGCTGCCTTCACCAGAGGGGTGACTGCGTTTTTACAGACATGCTGGCTACCCAAATGTCCGCCAAGTTTACCTGCCACATGAACTACTGTGGCGGGGAGGAGAGAGACACCAGAGAGGCAGAGCCCTTGCCCCAGGGAAGATACTGAGCCTGGGTCAGCAGAGAGCAGGGGAGAATACTGACAGGCAAGAAAATGAGTGTCTCCCTGATGCCATGGAGATTTTGAAAAAATGGCTCCTGGGCTGCACAAGTACAACCAGGAGCACACAAATCCATTCTATCCCAGATGCTCACTGCAAGACAGTGCATTAGTGGGAAATATCATAGTCCTTATTTTTATTTTGGCCCTTTTGAGGTGCTCTGGATGTCCATGCAATATGCTGAGCTCATAGAGTCTAAGGAGCACACTGAGAAGCACAGCACAGACCCACAAAATTATATAGTTGTGGGTGCTCTTCCCACCATGATGTTAGCCAGAAGGCCTAGATGTATCCCAGTGTAGATACACAAATTAGAGAAAGCAGTAAATAAAGATGAGCTATAGCTAACCAGACATACAGAAATCATGAGTCATGCCCAGAATAACTGTAGGGTTTGAAAAGCATTTGAAAAGCATTTGTGATGTTGTACTGCTTTTATTTTCCTGACATTTCTTAACATTTCACATGGACTTTGATTGAATTCTAAGTAACCATATGGGTTAAAACTGTGATTTAAAAAAAAAAAAAAGCTAGATCTGTACAAACCCTATAATAACGTTACTGCCTGGGCTAAGGCTTTAACTGAAACAAAGCAGTATTAGCAGGGGGAAACTTCAGTACAATTGCACAGGCTGGTAGCATTAAAATTCCCCCCCAAGCTCACATTTCATGGAGATAAGGACAGTAACAGCCTCACTGACTTGAAGTCAGAGTAAATATCCATGTAGAAGTCACTATGTTACAGTTACCTGCCTGCAGCACAGCATCATCTAACATGTCAACAGCTTGAAAAGAACCTTTCTCCTCCAGGCAGCCTTCACCCCTTTATCTTAAAATAGGGCTGGATGTTCCTGTGTTCCTGGCTTTTTAAGAAACACCAGCCTAGACTTTTTAACCTCCCTCTCCCAATTCTCTTGATAGTTTCAGTGACATAAATAAATCACATGCTTTTAATGCATGACTCCACTGCTTGGGTCTGGGGTTTTTTTTTTGGGGTTTTTTTTGTGGGTTTTTTTTTTTTTTTTTGGTGTGTCAGTTCTATAGCTAAGCTATTGCTAAGAAAGCTGAAACTTAAGTAAATATCTATATAGTCACTGTATTCCCCGTTGCCGCTCCATTGATGAAATCTGAATACAAGGAAAAGTTGGATAACCCTTGAACTGTTGTGGCACCACTACACTTAGCACAGATACAGCGAAATTAGATATGGCAACTGATTTGCCTCAGGCAGCCATAAATTAACTGGCATCCCAGCCATTTGTGGTCTGGCATAATGGGGCATCAGGTTCAGCTACTCCAACCAAAGAAACCTCTTTTTTAAATTTCACAGGTTTTTAAACAAAGTCCAGCTCTCTCATGCTCTGTTGAAAGTAGCAATCCTGGAGGTCTTCATTTTCACTTTTCTTTTAAAAGTTGGGACATATTCCTGTGTTTCCACACCCCTACCACCTCTGCTTTCCTTGCACTTACTTTGCAGTGCTGCCTTGCCAGTTGGTCCCAGGGAAACTTCCTCTGCTAATGCTCCTGGGAACAGAAGACTTTTGTAGCCAAACTGGTAGTAAGGCTGCGGTTGCATGCATGTTTGCAAAGTTTGTTTTGTAAAGATTTAATCTGAGCCAAAGCAACTGGATGGAAGTTTCTGATACTCTGGGCTGTGCACAGATGCTTTGTCTGAAGTCTCCTTATCTGTGCCTGAACATCCCGGCTCATATGAGACTTTGCATTCTGAACTAACGTGATATACATACGTTGCATAATCAAAAGAAGAGGAAATGTTAAAAAAAAATTCAAATTTTTAAAATATTTCAGACTCTGTAAATCTCTGTAAATATGCGGCCAAAAAAAAGACCTGTGTGGGGCTAAAAGAGAAAAGAGCCCATTGTCTCATGCCCTCCTCCTCTCCCTATCAGCTCATCCTGTAGGAGAGGACCTCTGTCCACATCTGGCAGAGAGAAAGACAGCTGAAAGGAACCAAAAGCCAGACCCAAAGCTTGTTTATTTTTCATAAGCTGCTGAGCTGGATCAGGATGCACTTCTAAGAAGGAAAAAGCATGGAGGTACACCAGGAGCAGTGGGAAATTTACAGCAGCCATGGTTCGAAACCTGGGCCACCAGCAAATGTGCATATGTACCCTGCATTAGTGGTTCCCTTCTTGGGGAAAAGCTCTTTCCCTTGAGGCCTTAAAATAAAAAGAAAACCAACCAAACCAAAATAAAATACATTTATAATTCTTCAAAGGACTTAATAGAGAAAGGGATTTGGTGCTATAGTGAGTTTTCAGAAAGAAATTAAATAGTTGGGAAAAAAAGACACTGCTAAAGTAACTGAATGGGGCCTTTGTAAATGGGGAAAATTAATTACCTAGGCAGCAAGTAGTTTAGCTTAATTTTCTTAAACCTTTGGATAAGAGTTTGAATTAATCTTTTATTAGTGATACCTCAAATTTGATCCTTACGTTTTCAAATCTGGCATCTGAATCACGACACAGGATTATTATATCTGTGAAGGTGCAGCTAGTGTACATGAACTGCAAATAGAGTTTCCAGCTGAGCACTGCTTTGTTCTCCAGCATGTTGTTCTTTATTTTTATACATTTTGATAGGTAATGATGCAACACTCCAATCTTTCAATAAACTTTGGGTTATCTTTTTTTTTTTTTTTTTTTTTTACACTCAAATCTCTTCCTTGCCTATTTAAGTAAGTCTTCCACTGCCAGCTTGCAATATCTATTAAAGGGAGTCCTGCTTCTTTCCAATGTGCTGCATGCTAAAGGAAGCTATCAACTCCATGTTTAGGTCAGGGTCTGCTCAGAAAACCACTTCCTCTCATCTTTGATGCATTATGATGGTGGTTTCCACTGCTGTAACTGCAAGGCTGTTTTAACCTCTCATGTAGCAGCACTGGTTATGTGAAATCATCCATTTGTATGCTTCTCCAGAACTGAGATGGCATGGCATATCATAAATTAAGGAGAGACTAAGATCATTGTGAATTACAGACACATAACCATCTTTCTCTTTCTCATTTCCATAGCACTCAATTTCCAGAGATTTCTTCCTTTGCCTGTGAACCACATCCTGCTGTTTTGCAACAGCATAATTCCTTTGACCTCAGCCTTATTGTACAATAGAGTCCAATTTCATATTTCATAGTTTTCATGGAAAAGAGCCTAAACAATAACATGTATTTAAATACCTCTCTTGGTTTATCTCTCCTCCTATGTATGTGCTCATTACATACTAATGGCAGTGTCTGTGAGTCTATATTGGCAGTGGATCTTTACGACGTTCTAGTTATACTTGTATTCTGACCTTCCTTGATTGTCCCACATCTGAGGCACAACTCACCTTTCTCTAGAAATATTCTGCCCTGCTGCATTTGTCATCTGAGCTCCCAAAACCCCTTTTTTTATAAGATGGAAAAAAGTAAACAAAAACTGGTATTCAGGCCAAAGGTTGGGTCCTTGTTTTTTCCTCTTACAGTGCCATCCTCAGTTTGCGTGGAGGATATGGGCATTACTGCAACATAAACATTAAGTGATGATAAGGACACAATGGGAGAATAGAAAACCAATCACACATAGTAAGTTTGTCCCTCCACAACAAATACTCTTGAAACACCATGAGAAAGATAATTTACCCCCTGGAAGGTTACACAGGAAATAAGAAAAACCATCAGCAGTTTGACAAGATGGTCTAACTGTGGGAGTGATGATCTGTGGGAGTTCAACGAGTATTTAAACAATTTGGTTTATTAGTCTGCAATAGATGATACCAAGAACCTTCATGACCAGCCCTCAGAGCAAATACTTGCACATATTAAGGCAGCACAAGTGGTGTTACTTAAAGGAAGGTGCTCTAAATCTCTTAAACCACTCAACTTTCCAAACCCACAGTCCACGGATTACCTTGAATTAATTAGACGTTTTTCTTTTCTTTGTAGATTCCTGTGAACATTAAGACATCTCATATCCATTCCCACTAACTCCAGACTCTGACTGGCACAGTGTGCACTTGCAATCAGGCTCAATATTGCAGATTTGCTCTCAGTCCATGAAAGCTCAGGAGAGCATACAGAGAGAGTAGGATTTTATTTTCAGAACTGTGGGGCCCTTAGGCTTTGGCCACGCTGCCCAGTGTCCTGTTGTAGTCATGATACTTCAAGATAACAGTAGTTACCCTAAAATGCTTGCAGCACAGGTGTCTGTCCATTGATAGCTTCTGTGCAGCTAATGAGGGAATGTTGTAATTGGTTTAGGGGCAAATTAAAAAAAATATAGGAGCGCTGGAAAACAGACAGGTAGCCCTGTCACTTAGAAACCAGTATTGCCATAGATGAAGTGAAAAATACACAGCCAAAATATAGACTGTTAAAGGGTAGTAAGAAGAAATAAAAGCATAATTATATGTATCTAGAGTTCATATCAGCTTCAGAAGACTTCAACTCTCTGCCTGTGAAGCACTTACCTGAATTTAGAACTTTTTTTTTTTGCACACTCTTATTCTCTGTGCCTTTAAAGAGACTAATCAGATACAGGGAACATTTAACTGTTACGCAAACTGGTGTTGGATTCTTTAAATCTGTCCTTCCTATCAGTGAATGATCCACATTTCAGTAAAGGCATTAATTTTAACCTTTTTAACTCAAGGCAAGATGTTGATAGAAATAGCTTTCGTTAAAGGTAGAGGGTGTCTTTAGCAAAGTTATTTGTCATTTTAGCGTCCCACTGTTTTGTCAATAAGATTTTATTAACATAACAAACTTTCAGCGATTACTGACAACAAAAGCCAGCTCGTATCCAAGCACCACAGCCCAATATGTCACCAGCAGTACAGTTACAAGCTCCCACATATGTATCATAATTTATGGCTATATACAAAACACTTATCAAGAAAAGTGTTATATTGGAAGCAAAGAGATGGATAGATGTAAGGAAGGAACAAAGTGTGGAGCCAGCAGTTAGGTAGGCTGTTCCCTGATTCTTCTTATGCAGCAGAATATTCACTTACACAAAAATGGTATGAGTAACATTGCCTTGGCTTGGATGCACACAGATTTTTGTGGCTGACTTAACTTCACTGTCACCCAGTTACAACTTCAGTAAAGCATTAAAGACAATGAACTGTATTTTGAAAATACGTATAAACAGTGTCACCAACTAAAACCTTAGAAAACATTGCCAGAAAGGATGTGGTAAACATCTGTCAGCCTGCATCCTTTTAAAAAAATACCCAGGGGAAGTACATTTCATTACTGACTATGCATAATTACCACAAGCTTAACCTTTTCATTGAATAATTGAGTATCCTTCATATTCTGAACCAGATGAATGGTTTGTGAGAGCTGTTAGGGAGATTAGACTGCTTGTAAATAATCCTGGCATCCATCTATTCTGTTCTCCTCTTTAGAAAAAAGAACTCCATCAATGAAGGAAGATCACTCCAGAGGGACCAGTTTCAGAGCAGTGGTTTATGTAGTCACAGTTGTTCTGGGGATATTGAATCACTCAAGAAAAAAATTAATTGCTAATGACTAAAAGTTATGCCTTATATTTATTCCAGAATATTTTGGAGCAACCTTGCCTTTTCTCTCTTTCACTATATGACTCACTACACTTAAAAAAAAAAAAAAAAAAATTAGGAAAAGCCATTAAAATCAGTAACTAAGCATTATCATATGGATAATATTAAGCATACATACAAGAAAGGATTAGAGTTGTTTGGATTTCTATTAAACTTTATATAAACTGAAAACTTCCTGTCTATACAAAGAATTATTATTTAAACTGCAACATTCCCATAATATACTTTACCTGAAATTACACAGATATATTCTCTCCATCTTGACAAAATTTTAACTTTATCTTTGAAAACTGAATGAACCTATATGCCAAGAGGACAGAGGTACATATGTTTGCAAATCTCAGAAGGGTAGCTGTGTCCTGGCATTTGTGGTATTTGCTTTGCAACCAGCCTATTTCTAAAAATCCCCTGCTCTTCTGCCAGAAGAAGAGGTCTTCAGGAAGCCATTGCCTGCCCAGCACCTCAGCTAGAGTTTGTATTTAGTGTAATTTAGGTTACGATTTTCAAAACCTCAGACAAATACATTTTGCAGTTTTTAGACCAAGGGAAAGAAGAAGTGGTATTATGACCCAGCTAATGTTTTACAGTTTACTGAGGTACCTAAGGGAGATGCATCTTCAGCTGAGCTTGCCCTGCCATGATTGACAGAGAGAGAAGCCCTACAGGGAATCTTCTTGACCAGGTTTTGGGACAGGGGTGTGTGCATACGTTTGTCTGCGTGCATGTGTCCCTCCTAAAGGCTGCCCTTGCAGAACAAACACCTCAGCTAAGTGCCTACTGTGGTGGGGAAAAAATTCAGCGATGAGTTATTAGGGTCCTCCCTGGCACAACAAATTATGTGAAGAGAAGTACTGGATTTATATTTATGTACTTGCCAGTTCCTAAGAGTTTGCAGAAGGATGCAGACAAAATTTACAGATCTATATTTATTCCTCTACAAGATGAGAATTCTGGGACTTCTTTTCAAACCAGATGACCCTTCACAACCCATATGGCTGCAAATCGGATGGGCTCAAAGAGTCTTGAGACAAAAATTTGCCCAAACAACTGGATGTATTGCAAGCAGACAACGTCTTTTACTTCAGCCTTGCTCTTAGAAACCACAGCGTGACAAAAGATGAGCCTTGAGGCTTCTCTAGTCAGATATTCTGGCGTAACCTATTTGGAATGTCTGTGAAATCATGGCCAGAAGTACAAAATTTGATTCTTCACGAAATCAGCAATCAAAATCTAATCATTAGTTTTCATCTGTCTGTGCTATTCCCCATTTGACTAACACATGACTGCTCAAGGAGAATTAGAAGTGGCCGGATGTTGTGCCCAATCAGTTAGACAAAATACTACAACTAGAAGTAGGAACTAGATTAGATATGGTAAAAAGCTTCTACAGTTTTGCTTTCATAAGATACTGCTAGAATGTGCTAGATAACTCCACTTTATCGAGTGATATACTACCTCCATGTCAAGTGACCATCAATATTTATGCAACAGGACAATTGCTGGTTTATTACCTATTCATTATATTTTCACAAAACCTCCTTGTATTTTCTACAAAATAAGTAGGAGGATAACAGATATCCCCGATAACCATTTAATTATGGTGTTTGGGGGTTTTGTCTGGTTGTTCAGTTTGGTTTGGTTTGGTTTCTGTTCTGCAAGAGCAATATGACTCAATCTTTCTAAGTCTCCAAAGCTTCCCTTCTTCTTGGAAAATTGTCCACTGGAGACCAGAGCCGAAACTTTCCTGAATAAAAACCCATCTGTTTTTCCCTGAAATTCCTGCACCTGTAGGTTGTCCATCCCTTTTCCTCATAACCTCTCGGTGGTCTCAAAGATAAAGACGCAGAGTACCTTGTAGTGTTCCTTCTATAGCCTCTCTCTTGCACAAAAAGACACCTGCTGTCAATTGTTTAAATATCAGCCTGTACAGGTGAGGAGCAGGACATATTCTCTCTGAATTGCTGGAACTCATGAGTCAGTTTATCTGTCAGTTTATCAGTTTCCCCACAGCCACAATGATGGAGAAAGAAATATTCTCTTCATATTCCCAGAGTTGCCAAATCATGTCACTGACTGTTGGTGATGCATCACCTTTCCTAAAAATTGCTGCCAAGAGGTCGGCATGTACTGTTGGGGGTTTGTCTGCACAAATTTCCTCCACAAAGTTCATTGGTAGAAGAGGTCATCTGGATCTGCAGGGAACTGCACATTTTCTGGATCAAAATTTCATTTCTTTCTCATATTTCATTTTTCTCAGTTATTGAATTCCTTTCTTTATTGTAATCCATTTGCCTGAGTTACATGAAACATCATCTATATAGGAATACCTGTCCCTCACACTTGATAAGAGTCTCCTTCAGCAACTAAGGGCTTGAGTCTTGTTTCCCTATTTTTTTGTCAATGCCTGGTTCCTCAGCAAGTGATCCCAGCTGCCTGGCTTCCTTACCCTCTAACTCGGCACTGTTGTCTCCATTGTCCCAGCACTGGCAGTAAAATGCTCACATGGATGACGGCTGAAATCTTTTCTTGGCTCCTGCAGCTCACTCAGAGATAGGGATTGAGATGTGGTTGTCTCTTCTGTCTCCTTTTCCAGTTCCAGTGATAGCCTTGATGACGGCCCTGAAAATCAGCCTTGTGATGGTTCTACTTCTTCCTCCTCTTTGCTCTCCCTGTCCTCCTGACTGTTTTTCCTAAAGCTTTTTTACCAGGTACTTTCATGCACTTTTCTGCTCTCTGCACCTGCGGCACCTGTTGGTTCTGTTTCTGTGTTTCGGTGGCAGCGCCGTCGCTGGCGCTGCAGCAGCCGCAGGGTCACGGTGCTGGGAGCAGCTGCAGCCCTGCTGTCCTCTCATTGTCGGGTTCAGAGACCTTCCTGGGGCCACTGAGCAGTGTTGAACACGGTTCAATAAGAACCATGGCCAGACCCCAACACTTTGCAGTGATTTGGGTCCTCTCTGGAGTGCCAGCACTCTTTTTAAATAAACACTTTACTAGTTTTTCTGGATTCTGAATTTGTTCAAGGGTAAGGTACAGATATTGGAAGTGTCTACTGCCTCAAGTATTTGCTTAAATAATCCCACCCTTCTTGCTACTTCAAACTATCTAACCTTTGTGCAGATCTCTGGGTAATATTATGAATTACTTGTCTAACTTTAAAAAGACCTGAACCATATGCAATAACATGCTGGCTCCTAACAAAAGGACCAAGTTGGTTTCAAGGGTAGTCAAAGGATAGTCAAAATCTTTAAAATTCTCAACCACTGTAATCAGCCTGTAGGACAAGGAAATAAAAAAAGGAGGGGAAGAAAAGTAGGAAGGTATCTATCTATGTAGGAAGGTATCTATCTACCTATCGGTTTGTTCCTCTGAGAAGAAAAAAACAAAGATGTGATTATTAATCACTCCCAGTAGATGACCCCCAAAATATAGAGCTGCAATACTGAATACAGACACCAGACTGGTGTCATAAGGAGAGACATTGTCACAGAATAAGCCCATCCTGTGAAATAACACAGAGAACACAAACTGCAAGTAAGGTATTGCCAGTATAAGAGAGACTAATGAGACTAAATATGAGAGAAAATATGTCTGCATTGTAACTAGCTGCTAAACTAGTACAATGAATGTTTGTAACAATTTTCTTTTAACATGCTCTGGTCAGATCTGTTATTACCTCAACCCCTTGTGTTCAATATTGCGCATCCGAAAGGATGGTTGTGGTTTAATCCCAAATGGAAAAGACAGTGTCACTCAGCCACTCACTCAAACCCTCTCTTTACTCACCTCCTGATGTGGTGGAAGGGAAGGAGAATCAAAGTAATACTTATAGGTTAAGATAAGAACAGTTTAATGATGAAAAATAAAGTGAAATACAATACCAAAGGTAACTGATGATAATAGTGACAATAAAAAGGAAGCAAGTGGTGCAAAATGCAATTGATCTCTACCAGCTGACCAATCCCAATCCCTCCCCCACCCTGAACTCAGACAGACCCTCCCCTATACCATAAGTCTCCCCGGTTTATATATTGGCATGACGTTCTGTGATGTGGAACATCCCCTTGGTCAGCTCAGGACACCTGTCCCAGCTGTGCTCCCTCAAAGGCTTTTTGCATCCCACCTCACTGGCAGAGCATGAGAGAAGAAAAAAGTCCTTGACTCAGGATAAACACAACTTGGCAAAACCCAAAACATCAGAGTGTTATCAACACTGCTCCTGTTCTGAATACAAAACACAGCAGTGTAACAGCTGCTGAGCAGAAATTAGCTCTACCCTAGCTGAAAACAGGACAATGAGATAGGAGTGGCTTTGCAATGGCATGGCCTCGTGCTAGTGCAAACATATCCTAGAGATGTGCCCAGATGTCAGAGCTCCAGTGCACTCCCAGGGCTGGAAGTCTTCAGTTGCAGGTGTAATTGCTTTAGATCCCATTAACTGCAATTTTTCGCAGTGGAAATCCCAAAACAGAAGAAAGGAAGCCTCCTGGGGGCTTCATTTATGTGCGAGCCAGGCCAGCTTACATGAATATGAAAGGAAGTTCTTCTTGCCATGACTCCAATGGAACTATTGGAGTTTCCTGTTAAATATTTCCTTGCTAACCATGAAGCACACTCCATACAGTATTTATGGAACCTTAGGAATTTGTACTCCTTCTCAATACTCCTTCAACTATCTCCTGTCACTTGAAGACCTTTTGAGAGCTCCTCCAAGCTGTCTGTGTCAGGAGTTGACTACAGGACAATGGGTGAGCCTGTAACAACTGTGGTTCATGCTGAAATCAAATTCCTTAAATATTCATTTCAGGCAGCTTATCAAGAATAAAAAGACTCAATTTTAATTGTGTTCTGCTGGAAATTTACTGTCAGCTGGCACCTCAGTTTAATCTGGCACCAAAGTAATCATACTCTGCACACCCACTGCAAGAACAAAATTTATTTCTCAAAAATATAACAAAGGTACTTCACAATCTGAAGACTTGCATCTTAAAGAAACTGACAAAATATGTTGCACTTTCTCCTCAGAGCATCACGACTGCAAATTTTTATCTCCTTTTATGCTTTAAACTATTTAAAATTGGTGATCAAACAGCTCCCAATAAAGAAAAATTAGCATAAATTCTTTTTCAGACAAGATTTCTTCCTGTGCCAAGGATCCCAGCAATGAGCAACATGGTAATATTGCATGTCCACGCAGGCTTCTCTCACAGGCTGCCTCTGTGCCAGATGTAGGCAGAATTAAAAAGATATAAGTACAAAGCAGAGAACCTGAAAAGTGAGCCTTAACACAGATTTGCTTGGCTGATTGCTTTTTGCCTATCACACCCTTTACATGGGGCTATGCTGTCAGATTTGATACCTGTTGGACTGTGTCTGAAGATGCCTCTGGGTCTCCCAGCACAATGAGGCATGGAGGGCTGGGCTGGCAGCCCCTTCAGAGCCAGTCCTGACTATATGCTCTCAAGGTGGCCAAGAAAGGTGCCCCAGCAATATTGCTGCTATGTTATTCCACCCCAAAAATCTCAGGGTCACCCTTTATGTCTTCCCCTCCACAATCCCAACAGGATGCAATGAACCCAAGAAGCAAAAATCTTCCCTCTCCCACAGCAGTGTGCAGTGCTCCCTGCAAGGGCACTGCGCCAGGCCACCAATTGTGTTGTGCTTAATCCTAGTTATTTTTACGGCATTTCTTGTAATTGTCAAAGAAGCATTAGATGTTTAACCTTGATTGTGGTAGTTTGATGTTGTTTGTTCAAAAGCTGCACTATGAGAGCTGAGGTAAATCAATTTTTTGCATCACATTATAATGAAAACTTCTGGCATACCACCTCAACTGCCTTGCATACTAACACACTGGTAATTTTTTAAATAAAATTGAAAAGGCTCAGTGGAACTGTCTGTGTTTTTATTTTAGAAACAATAGGAACCTAACCTTCATGTAGGAAATCACAAAGAGAAAATAAAATATGTCACAAATACAAACATCTTGGCACCTTTCTACTGTTTAACACAATTTACAAAAGACTTCGAGTGAATAAAGCATTACTTTGTAAAACATCAGCTAATTTTGTTCTCAGATTAACAATTAAACAGGAACCATCTCTGATTCACAGTAGTCAAGCATCAATTTAAGCAAACTTTATAGTTAAGGCTTATTTAGACTTTGTTGCCTGGCCAGTCTGAGGTGTTCTGCATAAAAATGTGTTCTGCAAACTATGGCAAGTAGCAGACTCAGTAGGTAGGTATTTCTGAACAGCACAGAGACAAGCAGGGACACTTGTGCATCTTCCACAATCACATTTATTTCTGCATTACTCAGGTGGGAATTACTAGCTCCTTTCCCCTCACCTGAGTGCTCAGTAAAATGACTCATAAGCTGCAGAAATAAAATACAAGTCTACTGCCCTAGAAGTCATGAAAGAATTTCAATGCCATAGATGTTTCTGAGCACAAGTCTTCCACTTGCAACCAAAAAAGCAGCTCACCCTTTCAAAATTGCTGGTGTCACAGACCATTTAGGATGTCCTAACACTAGGACACAAACATAACATAAACATAACCATAACATAAATATTGAGGCATTTTTCAAAACAATCAAACACAGTTGAAAATAGGAAGAGTAATAATCTTTTTGGTATATAAAGAAATGTTTCCCAGCAAAGAGTGCCCATATGTTTTGTATCAATATGCTGGGATGCACTACTCAGTAATTCCCACTGTAAAAATCTCTTAAGGCTCTGGAGTGAAAAAATAGAACTCTTACACAGAAAAGGAGAAATACATACCCCGAGCTGCACAGAACCATGGTGCTGACTATCACACCGAACTGGCTCATAACTAATTTTAACCAGAGATGGTGCATTTCTGAACAATGACTGCACTTTACTTCACAGGCAGCTGGGCTCCAGTGAAGGTGTCTGTTGTGGCAATGCTGAAATAAGCCTCGCATATCTCCAGCAACATGGCCTTTTGATGCCCAGAAATTGACCTGTTCCTGCTCACTGTCACAGGTCTTTCTGCCTCTTTCTCCTTCATTCTGCCACAGATGCTATTTCTTTTCAATCAAACACAGAAGTATTTATTCAGAATGTGCAACGACTCTGGGAAAAGCTTGGGAGAACTTTCTCCTTGGTTTCAAGCTCCTTTATCAGGCCAATCATATCAGACTAGCACTGAAGGAGCTTAAAGAATCCATTTGCCTCTGTGCTGCTTTCCTAATGAAAAAGAGAAAAGATTAATGACTGACTGTGATAAAGAAGATACTCCACAGATAGTGGAAAAGGTAAGCAACACAAAAGTCAAGAAAAAGCAGAAAACAAGAATTAAGAATATATGCTTATAGAAAAGGGAGAAAAAACCCCAACACCCTTCAAGAGACATTTTCTATCAATAAGCCTTTCTGAGTTTATCTCTGAGACAATATGCTCATGAAAACTCCTGTTGCTTTGTCACACACATACCCCTCCTGCAATTCTCCACAGTTCACCCATTAAAGTAGCCACTCTCACTCAAGTCATCCACCCCCTGTATATTTATAGCACTTCTGCTATTAATTCACTCCTTTTGTGGGTGATCTCTTGAGATATGCTTCCCCTTGCATCCTGTGATTATTCATGACAGCTAAAAATAGTCAGCTGAGTGGGTCGGCACATCCTTTCCCCCTCTGTGGAGCAGATCTAATCTACACAAATACTCTGGTCCTCATTTGATAACTGGGGATGTCTTCACTGCTGTAAGACACTTGAAGAGGATTTTGCTGACACTACAGTATTTGATGAAATAAAATCAGTGAGGTACTACTCCAGGTCTCCTGGGGAAGAGAAAGAGAAGGAATAGAGTCTTGTATAAAGTACAGGCAGATGCTTTACTTCTGCAGCTTCAGGAGACCCAGAGCATAGTATTTGTGAGGAAGGCTTCTCAACTCTCTTATCTCTAACTAGTGGCCACATAGCTATACCTGGAATCATGTCACATTCCACAACAACTATTAAGACACTGTGCCATTTCTTTTCTTTCTGTGCTAGGGAATCATGCCCAGTTCTCCAATCTTGTAACAGGAAGAATTCATATCAAACAAACTATTTTAAGCCACACTATTTTAAGATGGCCATATATTAGAGAGCCTTAACTGATAGGACAATAACCAAGGTTCAATAGAAAACTCAACAAACAAGCCTGGAAAAATATCAGCCACTGTCAGCATGACCATTACTTAGTGCAGGACAGCAAATACAGATCACAGAAATTTTCCAAAATTAAATCATGGGTGTCTTCCAAGCTTATAGTGATAGGTAGTTGTCTCACCTCATACACCTCTGGTATCTGTTATTACAATCTACATTTTTATCATATGCATATCTCTTGAGGACTGCAAAAATATGCTCAAAATGCTCTTAAAGCAAGAGACACAAAGTCTGTCAGATTCAATTCCAAAACAAGCAACATATTTTTTTATTTCTTCTATTTAAACAGCCGAGGAAAAAAAAAAACCAGAAAAATCCCTGACATATATAATTTCAAATGAACAAATTTATACAAAGATCTAGTTCTGTTCAGAACCAGATCTTTGTATAAATTTATTCAGAACCCTAAAAGAAGAATTAAAAATTGCTCACATAGAAAACATCTTCTAATGGAGAACTTATGAAACTACTCTAAGGGGACACACAGACTGCTTTCTAGTGACACAACAGCTGGTGTTTTCAGATTCATCTGAAGGCAATCCACTGACTAAACACAGTGGAAGGAAACCAAGAGAGGAATGCAAAAGGTATGAGATATACACACAGAAATTCAGTAACATAGCTATTTTCACTGAGGCTACAAAATCAACACTTGTAAACAAATAAATACAAAGCAGATTTTGAAATCACCAAACAGTACTCAAAATAATGCAAATTTTGTTTCCAAAGCTCATCTTATATATTGTTGTATACATACATTATGGATGACATTTCTTAGGACAAAATACTCTTTCAATGGTATTTCTACTTGTTCAGAGTTCTTGGAAATCTGGTATGTGTCAAAGGAAGGGATCACAAAAGTGTCAGACCTTTTTCAGTCTTTCCTACATTTTTCACTGCACTTCAAAATCCGGATTCATAGGACGTCCAGGTAACACCACTAACAAAATATAATTTCTGCATAAGTAGGTTTCAAAGCGATAGGTGATGAAGCCAGATAGTGGGCCCCAGTCAACAGGAAAATGTCTATCAGTTTCAGTGTCTTCCAGCTGAAGTTTTGACCAGAAATTAAGAGCTGGAATGCATCCTTTCTGGACCATAATCAAATTAATTGTTGAGAATCAGAACATTTCATTTGCTGTTTCATAAAGTGACTGGGGAAATTAAGTGAAAATTGTACATTGATATAAAAGTGCAAATCCCCCAGAATTAATTCCTTATACAAATCTCCAAAGTCTGAAAATAAACAGGAATGCTGCAAATTATTCTGCTCCACAGCCATTATCCTGTGTTACTTCTTTGTCTTCCAGCACAAAGACAGCTCTGTCTGAAGGCAGCATGAGACAATGACCTATAAGAAATGAAATGGATAAAAACCATCATTTACAAATAAAAGGCGATTGATACAGACACAAGGATTATCCACACAGCCACTGTCCCCTAGGTGCAATGTAAGAAAGCATGGGCACCTATAGTTTCCATCAGAATTAGTAGTGGTATGGTGCTTTAAATGAGAACAGAATAGTCATTCATTTATGATCACTCTCTTGTGTCTGGTACAGAGAGTCTGTGCTCGTGTAGACCAAAACCCATGTTGCGGTTAGATAAAATATCACGTCGCAGATCTTCTGATATGCTCATAGTAGAAAAACATTTTTGATGTGTGCACAGCCCAAATGACAACTCTGTGTGTTGACATCCACTCCGAGACACACTGGTCTTTGACTGAAAATTTGTGCTGGTCCAGGTTCCACAGACCTTGGGAGTACTGTAACATCAAACCCCTCAATTTTTTTTTTTGTAATGACAGCTTATTCACTAGCTATTGAAAATGAATACTTAAATATAAACATAAATTGATATAGTAGTAGTAATTTAATGCAGAAGCTGATTTTTGTCAATTAAATAGTA
Source organism: Taeniopygia guttata (assembly GCF_048771995.1). Classification (NCBI taxonomy): domain Eukaryota; kingdom Metazoa; phylum Chordata; class Aves; order Passeriformes; family Estrildidae; genus Taeniopygia; species Taeniopygia guttata. The sequence continues at coordinate 12,206,399 of NC_133063.1, read as the reverse complement.
AAATAAGAGATTCTTCTTATAAGTGTATATCTGTACTTTTAAAAAAATAAATACCACAAACATCAAAAAATAAATACCTCAAACAGTGCTAAGAATGTAATCAGCTTCTTACATCTTTATCTCATTATGTAAAATTTTCTCCTATATACAACTTACTCAATTTTCTTTAGAAGACTATTCTTTGTACAAAGTGAAAGCACCAGAAGATTTACAGCCTTTACAGAATTCAAAGGAAAACAGAAAGAACATTGAAGAAAATACAGAGAAATATGACAGATTTTGAATTTAATTTCTTATTGAACTATGGATTCTGCCTTCTGGTCTTCACTGCCTAACTTGAGCTCCTGAGGCTTTCAGCTGCTTGGGGCTGAGGTATAAATGTGCAAGCAGTCCTCTACCTTGGGGTCATTCTGTTTCCTAGGCTGTCAAGCTTCCGATGGTGCATATCCCACCAGCGTGGGTGGAGAAGGTGTCTAAACAAGGCAGAGATCTGAAATTGCATGCAGCCGAAATCCACGGAGGCTGAGACATGCACTTCCCTCTTTCACACTTGCAACATATTACAGCAGCTTACAGCAATGATGCTCCTGCTGCAGTGAGGGTATTTAGCTCCCCTTTTCATCGCCCTCCCCAGTACATGCACAGTTACCCAGTCACTACTGGAACGATGCTGCTGGTAACTATTCTGTGTCAATACATGCTACATGACCATCAGTACAGATGCAAATGAAGGATTTGTGTTCCAGAACCAGAGAACTCTGTATTTAAGCTAAATAAGGCTTTGATTATGCCTTTTCTTCCCAGGCTTGCCAATGGGTGGGGCATAAATAACACTATTCCAAAAACATCCCAGAAAATAACAGACCCTGGAGACACATATTCTTATTCTTCTCTGGAGGTGGGAAAAATTATTATCAACAATGTTTCTCCTCAGGCAAAAGATCCACCACCTCAGATATCAGGTGCCCCATGAACTGCATCTAGTTCCACATCTATTTACTTTCATCTCTGCCAAAGACTCCTGAGACAAGGTTTGATAGGCACTCTCACACTTAAGCAAGTTGTTCTTGCTTCAGCAGACACCTGGGAGCATATGAGCTCCAGCACTAAACCAACAAGAAGCTAATTCTTGGTACCACTGATGTTTTAAATATTGCTGTCCCTGGAAGACTTTTTTTTTTAAAGAATAGCAATAAGCAGAAAAGACATATGCAAAAAGCAGGTAGAAGGCATGGAGAGTTTGAATATTGGCAAAATATTCAGAGCTTTCAAGCCTAAGAGAAGAAATTAGAGTTATAGAAATATAAGAAAACTTAGTATGGGAAATTGAATAGTAAAAAAATATTCAGTAGCTGGAGAACCTGACATTCTGAATAACTTAAAGCATATAAAAAGGTAAGGTGTAAGACAGAACATAAATGAGAAAATAAAGATGAGAAGAAAAAGAGGAGCCTTAAGAAATAAGAGGGTCTTTCATATCAGTGGGGATCCTTGTGTTGTGTTGACATAAAAAGAAGTTAATAAAATAAGTAACTTAAGTGTACAGCATGCAGTAAGGACATGAGCCTGAGTTACAGCCCTGAGAACCCCACAAGTAAGTAGTTGGTATGGTACTAGTATTAAGTACTACAGAGGTAGTAGGGCGTCACCAAGAATGTCACCAAGAATATGCATTACTTGGCAGAGCCAGTGCCAGAGCAGTGTCCCATGCCAGTGTCTGGGTGACAGTGTGGGTGGGTGTTACCACACAGCTCTGCCTCACACCACAGACACTCTCAAGAGCAACAGTGAAAAACACATTCTGAACCTTAAAACAACTTGCCACTATTTTCTATACAGGTATGGACAGCCTCATGTGAATATGTGTGAAAGCATCTGGCAGGCTCCCGCATTTCAGCTCCTCCACCAGCAATCCTCCTGCTCCATTCAGCGACACAATCCTCAGTCTTGCCTGCAGGCTATATTGCCATCTGAGCATTATTTACACAGACCCTTACTGTGACACTTCAGCCATCATGTTTCATGAAACAGCAACAAACACACCATCCATTAGCTCCTAAAAAGCTCTTAAAGACTGATTGACAGCAGTGGCACGCAGTGCTTCTGGGGAACTTCTTGTTTCAGCCAGTAATAACACTTCTTAAGGAATGCTATGTGGTATGGGAGGAATTTATGTCCTGTGTAAAGGGAAACAGATGTTGAAGAGAGCAGGACATAAGAACATTAAGGGGCTGCTGTGACTGGTCTAGGGTTCTTTTCTGAACAGTGTTTGTTTTCTACTTTTCTAATAATATCGAGTCACTATTGTAAAGTCAATACATATGACAGATTTTTAACATTTCTGAGCACTCTCAGCCTCTTTTAGCTCCAGTAATTTCTCAGAGTTTCTAAATGGCTTTCAAAATCAAGTCTATTATATCTTTTAAAAGGTTAATTCTTTTTCTACTCACCTCCACTTCTCTTTTCTTTCCAGCATATACATTTGCCATGGCCGAGACAGCTAGAATTCCAGTGTCTAGAGTGAAATGCCTTTACACCCAGAGTAGATACAGATTTTAACCTAGTATGCTACAAATACAAGTATTAAATCTTCTGTTTGAATTGCTTTCCTTCTGTGGCTGTGTCACATGGCCACTGTGGAATAGATAAACTGGCTTATGGGGGAACATATGTTTCCTAGGAGTTTCTCATCTTCCCAAGTAAATTTTAGGGGTGGTGTAAGTAGCCTTAACCCAGGCTGCCTGCAGACAGATATGCTACAATGCTCTGCAAACATAGAGACACTTAGAGGCCTCTGTCTTTCCATCATTCTTCTGGTCTAGTTTAGGTATCTATTTATTTCTGCTGCTAAGGGAATAGATGTGAGGTTTCCACAGCTTACTTCCATATGTCCCCACTATCAGTCTCCTCCTTGGCTCCTGCTGTGTCTTGTCAGCAGTGACTTGGCCAAGATGTAATTGGCCATACAGTCCCTGCACACTGCTAGTGAGCCTCAAACACAGCTTGAATTGCACTTTGCAGAATAGGCTTTGAGGGAATCTGGAGACGTTGAAAGGGAAGGTAACTCATTAACTGAATAAACTTGATACGGGCACAACCACACAATTTTAAAGCACAGTATACCTCAGAATTCTAACTTAAAACCCCTCATAGGTTCAGCAGAGGTGATTCATTGTCAGGGGCCATGATACCTCCCCTGACAATAAATGGGGGCACTACTCATTGGAGAGAAATATCTCCAGCCCATCTCCTGCTGTTTCCCTGTCTGTAGCAAGGGTGGCCATGACCCCATAACCAGCCCCTGCGTTGCCCCTTTCTCACACCCAGAGGTGAGGGCCTGGCCACGCGAGGTGGCTCCTCTCCAGGCTCCCAGACACAAAAGATCTTATAATCACACCCTTACCATACCTGTCTGAGGCATGGCATGCCTTTCAATGGAGACAGCAAGGCTGATGTTGAACCCACTTGAACCCACAGCACTTTGCAGACGCGTTATACTCTGGTTGCAGACCAGAGTACAACACAGTGGCCTGTGGTTTAAAGAAACAAGACCAAGCTATAGACTGTCTCGCTTATAGACCGCAATAAGTTTCAACTTATCTCAGCAGGGCAGGAAAATCATGCCCCACTATTACAAGAGGTAAATACAGCACATCAAGCATCACAGTGAAGCAAAGTACAATCTTCCAGCATTACAAAAGCATTGTGTCAGTACAAACTCAGGGGAAAACCTTCATGCTTTGTGCTTTTTTACTGTCTTAAAAGAGGTCCATTTTCAGCAAGATGTCCCAAGAACCCAGCTGATGTAATTTTTTTTCCTAGGTTTTTTTTTTTTTGGTTTTTTTTTGGTTTTTTTTTTTTTTTTTTTTTTTTTTTTTGCCTGTGCCAGGCCTTCAAGAGAAGGCCAAAACAGTTGCATCCCTCCAAGAAGGACTTAAGTGTGTAGGTGAAAGAGAAGCTCAATATTCCTCAGCACTGCATGCTAGCAGCCCAGAAAGCCAACTGTACCCTGAGCTGCATCCAAAGCAGCGTGGGCAGCAGGGGAGGGAGGGGATTCTGCCCCTCTGCTCTGCTCTGCTCTGGTGAGAGCCCACCTGGAACCCTGCATCAGCTCTGGGGTCGCCAACAAAAGAAAGATGTGGACCTGTACGAGAGAATCCAGAGGAGGGCCACAAAGATGATCTGAGGCCTGGATCAGGCCCTGTCCTACAAGGACAGACTGCAAGACTTGGGATTGCTCAGCCTGGAGAAGACTTCAGGGTGACCTAATTGCAGCCTTCCATTACATGGAAGCCTTACATTACATCAACAAGAAAGCTGGAGAGGGATTTTTTACAATGGTATGAATTGATAGGACAAGAGGGAATAACTTTAAACTGAAAGACTGTAGATTTACAGTGTATATCAGGAAGAAATTCTTTACTTGGAGGTGAGGGACTGGCAAAAGTTGCCCAGAGAATTTGTGGATGTCCCATCTCCACAAGTGTTCAAGGCCAGGCTGAATGCAGCTTTGACTCCTGGAAGACATACCTATGGCAGTGGCAGTGGAACTAGGTGATGTTTAAGGTCCCTTCCAATCCAAAACATCACTTGATTCTATCTGCAACTTCCTTTAATAACACATGTTTAGTCTTTGCTTGCTTAACATTTCTATTAAGTAAAATTTGGTTCTTTGCTGTAAATTCTATTCAAACCCCTCAAATTTATTTTGATTTTCAGTCATACTGTAGTCCTTGGCTAGTTTAGAAGGAGTTCAATCAGATGACCTACAGTTCATTAATTTTCTCTTCACACTTTTTTGCCACTTTTGCTGAGAGTGGAATTTCTCCATTCTTTCAGCCCATTCTTTGGTTTCACTAAAAGAAGAAAAAAATGGGTAAGTGTGCTCCACAGGACATGCACATCACTGCGTTAGGGAGGTGTAGCACTCCTCCAGGGGCAGTCTGTGTACAGCCACGCCCATGGATTTGGCAGTGGGCACCATGCCTTAACCACGCTTTGCTTACCCTTCACATGGGGGCGGGAATGCCTGACACCAGGACTGGATCTCATGGAGGCAGCCTAGGCAGCAGGAGCTCTGCAGGACCTGTGTGTGACAAGGGATGCTGCTGCAGTGGCATTCACATGAGCTGGCCCAGGTCACCCTGGACATCTCCCTCTGGTGCCCTGAGGCTCACTGTACAGGAGGAGATGGCAACAACAGGGGAAGGATGGGAATAACATGCAGAAAAGGAAGGAGGGACGAGCCTTCAGACAGTGACGTAGGCATCTTCTTGTCTTCATGTCTGGAGTGTTGAGCTGTAGAATGCAGATGGGGAAACCCAAGGAGCTGCTCAACTAAACTAATTTCTCTTTTCTTTCCTGAATTTTACTTTTTACATCATGTCTGGCTGGAAGTGCTATGATAACAGCTATCTTTCCTTTAACATGTGCTGTCTGCACAGTGCTGTACACTGAGCTGAGTCAGTCTTAACCTTAACAATACAAATAAATATCTGGCCATGCTCTGAGCATCTGCCCCTTTATCCCTAGAGGAAGGCATCAGTTGCAGAGGCAGACAGATTTCATCTTAGCTAAGCATGTGATCCCTGTAGTTAATACAAAACTTGCAACTGAAATAGGTCCTATGAGTATATATTTACTTACATGTATGTCATGGTAGTGCACGAGGAGGTGAGAAAAGTCATAGTTTTTGAAACTTCCAAAATATCCTCTGCTTATATTTCATAATTATTGAGAGATTTCTTCTTTGATGTAGTATCCAAATGTATTTCAATCACTGCAGATTATGCTTTAAAAGCACTCCAAATAAATGTTCTCCCATTTTGGTTTTATATTTTATATTAAATTGAAATATTAACTAATAGTACTTGTCTTTCAATGATTTCTAATTTAAACAGTCCTACATGAAATAGTGGCTTAACACTGAGTTAGAGTCATAGAAATAATAAGAAAAATGGTGTTACAAAAAAAATATGTCGCACCATTTCATCTTCTAGATGCAATAATGCACAATACATCTGTTAATACAAAGATGATAGTTCAGCAGCAGTAGAAAAGTAGAGAGCTAAAATATGCTATCGCAGAATCAGATTAATATCATACTGCTTTGATTTGTAATTTTAAAATTGCCTTGCTGCTGTTTAGCTTTCATACCAAAACATTCAAAACAAGTTACTGATTTTCCAAATGACGAAGCATTACTTCAAGAACTCCAGGCAAGTAAATCAATGACAGACCTGAAAAGCATTCGATGAATGTCAGTATGAAGAAATTATAGCTAACACATTAATAAAACTTTGCATGATCTTGTCAGACAGATATTGCAAAGATTTTATCATGCCCTAAACAGTTAACAGAAAAAAAGAGATTCTTCAATGACTAAATTGTAACTACTACATAAGAAGGTCAATATTAATCTTGAAACTATATCTGTTTTGTCTGTAGAGAAACCACAATATCTTTCATCTGAGAGTAACTTCAGATTTTATTGCGTGTTTATGTATTTTATCTATATATAAGTAGAAGTGACTTTAACCACTTTTCTGACTTTAAAGCATGTATTGAAAAGCCATCCATATCAATGGCATTCATCATGCACTACATTCATTGGACCAATTAATTCTTTTGGGAAAAAAAAAGCCTTTTCTTTAATCAATTATTCTCCACATAAAACCCAAGACAGAAAAGCAAATCCACTAGCTGTCACAGGGTGCTGAGAGGCCCAGAACCACTCAGACACCTTCACTAGGACATTTGCTAAGCCCATGGCACTCACTAAGCTTTCTCTCTCTGAGTCTCTCTGCTGACTCTTTCTCTGCTGTGCTACAGAAACATCTCCTTTATTCAATACCTGCTAAAGTGGGCAACAGACATGCATTTAAATGTGCCGTGACTCGCCCCTTAGTCAAGACCACACTTAATTGCAACACAGAAAAAAAAAAACACAGACAGGATTCAGCCCATGGCAACTTTGGACCTAGAATTGTGCAGGAAAAATACAGCCCCTGCTTGAGACTCCCAGCCATTGTGTCCTGCAGTGCCTTCTCATTGTGCTTAACAGCTATTGGCAGCCTTTACTCCAAGTGGTTTCATCAGTTTGTTTAACCACTTGTTCTCTCATGTTCATTGGTTTCAATGACTCAGCAGTACGTTGTTAGATATTAGATATGTCCTTGTGTTTTAAAGTATCCCATCTTGTGTTTTTCCATCTTTTTTTTTGACCATTGATTAGCCAGAGCCAGCCCGAATTTTCCCTGCACAGATAGCTTTCCTAAATATTCCATTGCCTTTTTGCCTTTTTTCTGTTCAACAAAACAGAAGATGAAGTAACCATAGACACTCATGGTACTCAAGGCGTCAAGCTCACAGAAGAGCCCAACCATGTTTTCCAATTAGTTCTTCTTTCCTTACTCATTTGTAAAATTCTGTTTCCCTTTGACAGGTAATGAATACCAGTTGCTTTTTAAATGCTATCCGCAAAGATCTCTCTTCCGAGTAGAAACACTCCATGCAAATTTGTACATCTATTACTAGAGTTGGTTTTCTATGTTTCACTTTGTAGCACAGAAATGAATACTGCATTTTATCAGGACCTCCAAGTCTTGGAAATGTCTTGTTCTCAGTTTCAGTTTCACAGTCAAATATTCCCAATAACATCAGTAAATAGTACTTCCCCATTATTCATCCTGTTTTCCCAATCACTCAGGAATTTCCAGGGCAGAAAGGACACCTCATCCTCAGAAAACTGAGCTGTTAACCTCCTGTTGCTAGGAAAATTCATCACTGCTCCTGGCCTTCTCTTTCTATGTCTTTCTTAGTCATTAATCTCTCTACCCCACAAAAAAGTAATTTATTTTAAGTTTGAGATCGTTGTGGAAAGCTCTCCATGAGTGCCTCACTGTCTGTTGCATGACATTTGGAATTGAACCAGCGGGTTATATCAGCTATTGCCAAATAAGCTGAGCTCTCAGAAGGTTTTTCCCAACATTTACTTTGGCCTGAGATGCCACACCAGGCAAATCCCCTGCAACCTCTGAACAGGGACTCTCTACTGCCCTTTGTTCCTGGGTGGCTTTTCCAGCTTGCCCTTCAGTATCCTACCACCTACTTCCTTCAATGACATCAGCAGCCACTGCAACCACAGAGGCCAAGAGGCATCTGCAAGAAACCACTGCCTGCTGATGAACCAGATGCCCCTTCACACACAGCTGTGCGTGAAGTCAGCTTCCCATGATGAACAGGAAAGCTGGGGCATGAGATTGCTGTGCTCACTTGGTGGGGCTGTGTTGCTCACAGTGCTTTGCTGCCAAGGTGGTTTCAGACACCACTATGTCAGACATCATCAGAAGTCTCAGTCAGAAATAACATCTGATCCTCATCATACATCACTTCCCTTGTGCTGTAGTAGAGCCTTGTTGCTAGCTGCTCCTGTGGGTTGCTGGGGGTGGTAAGCCCAGCTGAAGGCAATTTAAAACCATTACAGGCAGCAGGACACAGTTTGCCACCTCCTGGAACTATTGCCAAAAAATCCTTGTGGTGGCAGTATCTTGTCCCCTCGTCCACACCAGTTTGGTAAGAGTGACTATTTCCTCTAGCTCCTCTATCTAAGTAACCAAAAGGTGGTAAATGAAAAACCAGGAGAGGGAGGAAAATAACAAGGAATAACAGCAGAACACAGAGCCAGGATAGGGGCTACTTGCATCCACTACACATGAACAGGGTCTTGCTGATGTGTAGCAAGTGGCTGCCAAGAGGACTACAAAGCTTCCTGGGGTAGTTTTCAGGGAATTTGTAGAACAAGGCTTTTCTGGGCAATGGGAGAGTAGTAATTCACATGTTGAGCTCCCCTTTGACAAAAAGTGGTGCGTACCTTTACGGGACACAGAAGGAATTTTCCACTCCTGGTCTGCAGAAGAGAGCAGCTTTCACACAGCACACAAAACAGGAGGAGAGGAGGTAAGGCTAGGACCACTACAGATTGCTGTACAGTCCTATCCATAACTAAGTGGGGCCTTATCCATTGGGTACATCAGCTTGAAAGCAATTTTACCACCATTTCACTCAGTGTAGCCCTTATTTCCTACCAAAGTCCTAAACCAGAAAAATTCTATTACTCCTTTCCAGGAGACAAAAAGCAGTCACAGAAACAACCATTTGCTCTGCTACATCAGTTTAAACTTCTGGCTATAGAAAGCGTAGTTCTGCTTTCCTCCAGGACTTTTCTCCCCTGCAGAACAGCAGTGGGCAACTCAACAGCCGGGCCTATGGCACAACTCCAAGTGTGATGATGCTCAGGTCCAGACAGGAGGCTCCCAAGAAAAACATTGATTGCTGTGAGACGATAGGCAACTCTACACGTCTGCCTCCGCTTAGCAAGGTTGCTGTAGTGCTTCTGTTTGCCAGCTTATCATACTCACTTCTGACAGAAAGATTTGCTGTACCCACAAGCATCTTACAAGTACATTTAAATAAGACACTTGTGGGATCCAGGTTCCAACTTCTTCTTCAAAGTGTTGTTCCCGTCACTGGCTCAATCCACGTGCTGTCCTTGGGCTGCTATTTTTCACTCAATAACTCTGTCAAGAAGTACCTTTCCAGGAGTGCGCTGTAATCGACAGTTCTGAGTCAAACCAGAAGTACTTTTACAGAGAATTTCCGACTATTTTACCCTGTACCTGTCTCGACTCAAGCTCTCTGAAGGTCGCATTACTGGACACAGTGAAACAGAGGAGCAGAGGCAGAATACGTACAACCTCACTTGAACATTCTAGTCTCCCGACCCGAGTAACCCTCCACCTCGCATTCTCCTGGACGTTATAAGAACTCGGCGGTGGGCTCTGCCGCCGCACACTTTCACGCCGGCTGCCCAAAACGCCAGCAATAAGCATCAAAGAACGCGCCGTGCCGTGCCCCGCCGGCAGCACCCAGCGCCGGGGCGCTGCTCCCCGGGGCACGGGGCACGGTGAGCGGCCAAGGGGCGGAGTGAGGCGTGGCGGGACGGGACGGGGGCAGGCGGGGAGCGGGGAGCGGAGCCTGTCCGGCGGCGACGGAGCAGCGTGCCGGAGGCAGGAGCCGAGGGCAGGCGGACGCGGGACCGAGAAGAGACCGGAGGGGCGGTCGGGAGGTCGGTCGGGGGTTCGCGGGCTCGGCGGCCGTGGGCGGCGGGGGGAGCGCGGAGCCGCGGGGATTGGCGGCGGCGGCGGGGCAGGGCCGGGGCGATCCCAGCCCCGCCCGGCCCGGCCCGCTCTGCCCAGCGCAGCCCCGGGGCCCGAGCGGCGCCGCGCAGGGCGAGGTCGGAGCGGCGGCCGCGGAGCGCCGTGGGACGCGGCGCGGAGGCAGCAGGTACCGGAGCTCCGAGCCCGCCCGCGCCCCGCGCCCCGCGCCCCGGGCCCCGCGCCCCGGGCCGGGATGCGCCCGCCGCCGGCCCGGCCCAGGTGCGGTGCGGCTGTCGGAGCGCGGAGCCGCCGCTCGGGGTGTGCCGCAAAGGAGCGGTGGCGGGCACGGAGCCCCCCGGGTCTAGGGGTCCTTCCAGCCGTGGGGAGAGCGATGTTCTCTGTGCGAGGTCTTCCCGCGACGGACACGTCGGGTAACTTAAACGAGACTTTTGTCACCCCAGAAGGCTCAGGCCGCGGCGCTAGTGGAAATTTGAGAACAGTTACTGGAGTTTGAAGTAGGGGGGATAGATCAGGAGCGCTGGGAGACGGAGGAAGAAGTCAAAATTACTTCCCTTTAACGACCACGAATTAAACCATGCGGGAGCTCCCCTGTGAGGTGTACGTGTGTGCTACTCGGTATTGCAAAATTCAAACTGATGTCTAAAAGCCAGAAGCCGAAAAAAGTAACTATTTGTTTTCCTGAGGCTGTAAACTGCCAGCACATTCATTTAAGGAAAAATCTTTTATAAGTTTATTTGAGTTCTCTAAGACATTTTTCTGTCGCAGATGTTTATTGTCTAAACTTCATTTGCATCTAGCACAGCTTAATTTCAGTGGAACTGTGCATTGAAATGTACTGTTCTTTTCAAAAGTCCTTTCTGTTAATGAGACTACCAGGGTGTGCCTGATAAATTACATGTGTTTACTTTTCATTTTGAAAGGCTTTGCAGATCCATAAAATAGAAAAGGGTTTGACTTCAGATTTGCATTCTTGTCTTTCCCTTTGCTGGTTTTAAAATTCTCTCTTTTGGGCCAAACGTGTTGTACATGGAAGCAGAGAGAGAACTGCAGTGCGGGTGGTGGCAGTGGTAAAGGGGCATCAGGTTTCTTTGGTCAAGTCTGTTTGTGGCTGTTTGGAAAACAGGAAAATATTGTTCCAAATTACAAGTCTACTGAATGTGTGGTTTCATATATTCTTCTGCAGGCAAAAGTATGTACTGGAAGGTCAAGTTCTGTGCTCACTTTATTCTCACTTGTTGCTTTGACTTCAGGAACATTGAGAACAGTTTGGCTTGCCTTATCTTATTTATAAGAAATATATATGTAAGAAATTTCTTATTTATTATATATAAGAAATTTCTTATTTATTGTATATAAGAAATTTCTTATTTCTTTTAGATATAAAATGCCCAGTGACCTGTGAGAGGGTAGAAGCCCTCAGCTCCCTGAAGGACTCATAACCAGAGAGCGCACTGGAAAGAGAGTTGAGATGTATTTGAGGGAGATGGCTACAGAAGGATTTTGGCATACCCATTATCACAGGTTCCCTGTTACCTTTTGGCACTGAAAATTGCATGTTCCCAGAGAAAAGTTGCAGGCCAGGGGACCCAGTGAGAGCTGTGACCCTGAGTTTTTACCTGTACCACTTTGTGGTTCAGCTGGAGAAGACAGAGGAGCTCTGTCTTGCCATAGGGCAAGTCAAAGGGTTGTGGCCTTGCACACAGCATTGCTTTTTTCGTGGTGTGTTGGGCAGACACTGGTAGACCCTATCCAGCAGTGATGTGGTCCATGGTAAAGAGCCCCTGCTCTAATTTGAAAGGGTGCTTGACCCTGCCAGGATCCTTGGTCTCTGCAGGAGTCCATATTAACCTCTCTCTAGTGGTCAAACTCCAAAGTGTGCTGGTGGGTGAGGAGTTTGCACAGAATGGGGGATATCTTGGTGCTCACAGCCTGGACCCCAGATGCTCTCTCCATCCTTGCAGCTGGGACAATAAAGGTCAACCAAATAGCTGGAGAAGGCACCTGGATTGTCCTGTGCATGACCGTGGTTCTTGACATTGTACCACTGCCTTAATTTGGTATTTAGTGATTGCTGTTTTAGCTAGCGCATCCATGAGGAAGTACAGACAGATTGCCCCTGCACTGCAAAGAGGTTTAACCTTCTAGTGGTATCTGCTGGTGTAGAAATAGGTACTTTCTGCTTTGCTTTAGAGGAAATAAAACTGATTTCCAGAGGTTTCAAGAGTCTGGGATGCTGACGTACCTAACTATGGCGGTGCTGGGCAAGCAACATGCCACAGACAGGTTCTTCAGGTTGTTTTTTTAAATATTTTGAACTGAGGTCCATACTTTGCAGCTAGTATGTGACTGGGGCAAACTTGTTTTGAGAAGTAAATTGTTGAGCCATCACAAAGCAGTGACACATGTTATCCTGAACCTGCCTTGTCACTTTCTTGTTATTGTAATGCATATCCAGCATTAATTTTTCTACTTGTTAAAGAAAGAATTTGATTTCTGGATTACTGGCTACAAAGCAGGAGGTGAACAAAAGAAGGCTGTGACTGAATGATATTACTTGGAAATAAATTCTAATGTTTACATTATTTATATTAACTTTCAAATGTCTCGTGTGTGATACTCTGTCAGTGAGAGTCCTGGTAAATAATAATGTTGCAACTTTCCTTGTCTTCTTACTAGCTTGTCAGAGGCAAAGATTTACTTTTGTGATAGTAAGTTTGCTGTAACAATTTTAAGACAAGCAATTACTAACAGAGGGTGTACGATTTCTGCTGAGTGAGTTCATCATCCTTGCTTTCAGCCAGGGGAACTGGTATAGTTTAGCAGAGTCATGACACTTTACATCTACTGAGTTGTGGCTGATAAATTCCTATGTCTGGCATATAATTTTCTTCACAGAAAGAAATTTATTTGCACTTTAATAGATGAGTGTGATAACTCACTTGAAAAATGCCTTAAAGAAATATTTATTTTGTTGCATGTTGTGCTTGTAAATGATAGGAATATTATTCTCTCAGGCAGTCATCAGCTAGTCTGGTGAGTACTGCTGGTTGAACTATTATTAACAAATACTTTTCTAGTCAAATGTAATTGTTTATTTTACAGTGGAAAGCACTTGCAATTCATATGGACACAGTGGGATTTTGTTATAAGCCCATACAATGAAAGGCTGTGACAGTTAATGTGATAACAGTGTGCAGATTGTAACTGAATTGCAATTACACTGAACCTTAGCTGAGGTGAAGTTTTTCTGTTGAGAGCTTCACTCTTACCATGCTTCAGAAAATAATTTAACAACTCAAGGGCCCAGTTCAGCTCCTGGGGAAGGAATGAGGTGATTGCTGTCATCTTCAGAGTGAAAAAGGACCAAGATACCCAGCAGCAACTGTGTTTCATGGATGTCTTTCCCAGTGGGCCTCTTCAACTGTAATAATTTGGACCTATAAACTAAAATAGGGAAATAACAGTGGGAAAGCAACAAATTATTTTCTCAGAAAGTAATTTTAGAACATCCTGAATGTACTAAAGAATTCAAGTCAGTTCACTGTAGGCTTTTATCAGATAACTTTTTTTCTGAAGGAGGGAATAAAGGAAAAGGAAGGGTGGGAAAATAGGGTGTGGGTCACCATTTAAATACCTTTACTTTCATCTGGGATGTGGTTTGCTCCTCCCCTCATTCTCAGAAGGCATTGAAAATGCATCTCTGACTTCTCATGTGCCCAAAACAGTCTGTTGGGTCAGCAGTGGTTCACACATTTTTCTGATCTTAAGAAACTTGTATACAGAATCATAAAATCAGAGAATGGATTTGGTTGTAAGAGACCTTAAAGATCATATTTTTCCATACCTTACCTTGATAGCTGTCTTTTGAAAGTGTCTTAAATGTGTTTGGAAAATGTTCATGACCCTTGGTATGGTCAAATAAACGGTCAGGAGCTCCAGCTCTTAGAAAGTTCCCTCAATTAAGTTATTTAATTTTGGGTCCATGAGCAGCGTCCTCCCATCCAGTACAATTTTCTTACCTTTCCCCCCCGCAAAAAAAACCCCAAAAGTCACAACTTTGGTTTACATGAAACAAGTTCTGACCTTATCTCCATCCTTGTTTTCTCAGAAAAGTTTAAAATTGGCCATTTGCTCATCCTCAGTGCATGCATTTGGGGCAGGAGCACTGATAGTCATTGGAGTATGCAGCTAAACTGCAACATTTTTGGTAAAACAGTAAGTGCTTCTGACATCTTCTTATATTTTTCCTGTGCACATCTCTTCTGATGTTTTGGAAAAAAAGACATATTGGAACATCTGCTGTGAAAATGGAACCTCAAAGTCCATGGGAAGATATTGTGGTAAATCTAAGTTGTAAGTTAACAAAAATCAGAATTTCTGAGAAAGACAAATTTGTTGTAACTATTTTTTACTTTTTAAAAACCCCAAGAACATTAAATATATGTCCTGCATATCTATACAAAGGGGAAAAACCAGTTAAGTTAACTATAAAGGAAAACAATATTTATGAAAATATGACTTGCCATGTTTATTTTAAAAAAGTAGCAAAAACCCAGCTAATTTGAGTTGAAGATAGGATTGGCTTTAGGATGACTGACTTTCAGTGCATCTTCTCAATTGTAAACAGCAGAAATTTATGCCATGAACTGGGGGAAGTTATTTAAAGCACTGGCAACATGCACATGGACATCAAGACATGACAGTAACTTTCTCAGGATCTTTCCTGCCTTGGGTCTACATGGCAAACAAGAACAAGCTTTAAAAGCATAGAGTTTTACCTGCTGATGTGGAGACAGTGATGGCTGAGTGGTCTTTTGGTAGTGCAGTGTACACTTAGATCTTTTTAAGAGGAAGTGAGCTGCTTATTGTGCACACTGTGACTTGCTGGGTCTGTTTGCCAATCTTTCTCATGGCTCTTCTGTGTGTTTTTCAGCGTGGAAATTTTGTAGGGGGAAAATACCTTTGAGCTGTTGTGACATTGTAGTGATTTTGGCCTTGTACTCCTGCGTCCAGGCTGTGTCTGAGCTTACCTACAGCTACCGTGAGAGGCATGCAGCAGTGCTTGAGCTTAGTGTCCCGTCAGTCACAGACCCTCACCCCTGGCTCCTGATGTATGTTGCAGCTTAAGCACTGGGTGACATGGGAAGACAGTGATATTTATGTTGCATTTGTTGATTTTATTTTCAGAGCCTAGTTTGAGTCACTCTCCCGAGTTAATATGCGAGGTGTGCTGGAGGTGAGGATACACAACGCCTACCCAGAGGAGCATTGGGAGGAACGTGGCTTGATCTCCCTCTTGTGGAAAATTATTGGAACTATATTTTTGTGATACTGAAGAAAAAAAGTCCAGCATCCGTCAGGAAACAAATGATGGCAGTAGTTACCATGCCACCTGATGCTCTTGTCAGCCCTCAAGGAAATGAAGAAATGGACTCTCTTATTGTACTGCATTATAATTACACAGGAAAGCTTATTTTAAGGGAAAAAGCAACTGATAAAATAGACCTGCCCACTATTTCATTTCTGATCCTATGTAGTTTCATAGTCCTGGAAAACTTGATGGTGTTGATTGCCATATGGAAAAACAATAAATTTCACAACCGCATGTACTTTTTTATTGGCAATCTAGCTCTCTGTGATCTTTTAGCTGGGATTGTTTACAAAGTAAACATTCTTATGTCTGGGAAGAAAACTTTGAGCTTGTCCTCTACAATCTGGTTCATTAGGGAAGGTAGCATGTTTGTTGCCCTGGGAGCTTCCACTTTCAGCTTGCTAGCGATAGCTATTGAGCGGCACTTGACCATGATTAAAATGAGGCCTTACGACGCAAATAAAAAATACAGAGTGTTCCTTCTCATTGGTACATGCTGGCTTATTTCAATTTCCTTGGGTGCCCTGCCCATCCTCGGCTGGAACTGTATAAACAACTTACCAGATTGCTCAACAATTTTGCCTCTGTACTCCAAAAATTACGTTGTGTTCTGCATTAGTATCTTCATAGCCATTTTGGTCGCCATTGTCATCCTTTATGCCCGTATCTACATACTGGTTAAGTCCAGCAGTCGTAATGTCACCAACCACAATAACTCAGAGCGGTCCATGGCACTCCTTAGGACTGTTGTGATCGTCGTTAGTGTCTTCATTGCATGCTGGTCTCCACTGTTTATCCTGTTCCTCATCGATGTGGCCTGCAGAGTCAAGGAGTGCTCCATCTTGTACAAAGCCCACTGGTTTATTGCTCTGGCGGTCATCAATTCTGCAATGAACCCCATCATCTACACCCTGGCCAGTAAGGAAATGCGTCGGGCTTTCTTTCGCCTTGTTTGTGGCTGCCTGGTGAAATCCAAGGTGGCCAGATCTTTGCCTATTCAACCCACTCCAGATCACAGTCGAAGCAAATCCAGCAGCAGCAATACCCAGAAGCCAAAAGAAGACTTCACACCAATAAATGTTCCCTCATGTATTGCTGAGAAAAATGAATCTTCATTTCACAATGGAAACTTCTGTAAGTAAGGGACTATTCAAGACAAGTACTTTTCTGTGGTTTTTAGGTTTAAGCTACAGGTGTAGTTTAAATATTCATGCACTTCAGTTACAGGAGAAAACACTAACCATTTATTTAACTTTGAGAACTTATTTATCAACAATCATTTGCTTTGGGTGTTCCTTCAGTAACACACCTGATTCAGAAAAAGCCTTTTGTGCTACCCAGTGGCCAGGACAGAGTCCATGCACAGCTAAGGACATCATGTGCCTGAGGACATGGCATTGCAAGCTAAGGCTTTGTTTGGCACCTTGTGTTCTTGTGGGACATCATTAAAACCTGTTAGAAACTTCAGCATTCACTAAAGACTGCTGACAATTGTAAGATGAGCCCAATTATTGCCAGCTGGGAGAAGAATTCATTGCATAAGTTGGTGATTATAGCTCTCTATATGTATCTTGATGTTGTGTTAATGGCCTTATAAGTATGTGGTATAAATAGCTGTATATTTGTACAATTTCTCATTAAAAAGTCATTGGTAAAAGTTTACAACATGCTAAACATTGTATTGCAGTATACAGTGTGACTAATTGTACAAATAGATGTGTTTCCTTGGGGATATTTAAAATGAAGTAGTAGCTTTTAACTGTTCAAAACTTTAACAAGTCATATCAATGCAGTATTTTTATTTTTTCCATTGTTATTCAAACTTTTCATGTTTAGCGAAAGACAACATGACAGTTGTCACTGTGGCATTTCACAAAATATTTTGAGTAAGCAGTAGTAAACCATTGAGAGAGTATATATTTGCTATTTAAAGTAGTTAAAATGTGACCACTCAATACATGTGTAACAAGTGTATGTGCTGTTTCAATGCATATATTTTTGCTTACTATTTTCAATATATTTAAAAATGTATGTCCAACCTATAGAAAGCTGTGTACATTGTGAATGCACTACCTAAGCTGAGATCCTTCAGTTCTGAAACAGAGATGTATCATTTCACAAAGCAGTGAACCAGTTCTGGGTTCCTGTGGAGTTCCTTCTTTCCAGGCCCTACCACAGTGTGGGATTGTGTTAGAAATTCTCCCTGGGAAGTTCTGTGCGTGGGACAATGTCCCATTTTCTGTCCGTGGGATCCTATGCTTCTGCCATTTCTGGACACTTTTGCAGATACAAGAGGGAAGATGCGGTACAACAGGGTCATGCTGAAGAGCGTATCTCCATTTATACTCAACCCTACCTTGGATCTGGAAGGAAGGTTTATTTAGTTTGGAAGACCTGGAGCCCCAGCCCTGACCTTTTGCAAGCCCATTCCAGAGAAACCCGACAACAGCTTTATGGTTCATCACTGCCTTACCAGCCTGAGTACAGGTTGATGTTGAGTGTCAAAGCTGTTTCCTGAGTCCTGGAGCAGTAAAGACTTCACAGACTTCTGGTTTCAGGTTCCCATGGAAGTGGCCTGTGGTACTTCCATCAATTGTACTTTATGGCTGGAGGCTTCAGTGGAGTTTGGTGGGAAATTCTGAGACAAGTTCCCATTGTGTCAGTAAGAATGTATACATCTAACTTCATTGGGCTCTTTCAAAGATTTGTGCTTAATGTCTCAAAATACACTTTGCCTTATGCACAATCAGAAGTAGTTGAGGCTTTTTTAATACACAGACTGAAAGAGCTTATCCTTAGCTTTACTCTGGTCTTAATCATTTAAAGCAGCAGCATTAGACTTTTCTCAAGTATGTATAGTGTATAAGTTGTGTATTGTATGTAGCAAAAACCTTTAAAATGTAGAGGTTTGCATTGTGATTATCTTTTACAAATTAATAGTCTGTAAATGTAGAAAAGTGTATAAGAACAAAGAAGAATTGTATTTGAATGAAATAACTGTGAAAGAAAGTAGTAAATATGAAATAATTTCTACCAAAAATGTTGAAAAGCAGTGCACTTAGAGAAGAAGAAAAAGCTAAACCAAGGTAAGCATGATATAACTGTATGGATTGTAGGTATGAGGCTGCAGGCTCTGTAGCTTTGTGAGAAATGGAACTGGTGACATTACATTGCCATGGCTTGATTAGGTTTTTAGATTTTACATTGCTATTTGGCTGCACTGTGGAAGATCTCCCCTGAGGTTGAGGCTTTTAAAACTGCAAATTCAAATATTTGTGTACTTGTGTTAGTTGCCAAAGTGGTGGAATGTGGCAGCTTCCTTACTATTGTAGAGCAGATAGGCCTTAGGAACACAATGGTTTGAGAAAACATGGTTGCTGAACCCACACCAACCCTCATGTCAAGGATGTTACATGATTCTTGCTATACAGGTGAAAAATAAAAATTTTTGATGGCCAAAGTCCAAGAAGTTGTACATAAAAGTGAGTTTTAACATCTGCATTCTAGCCTTAGCTATTGTCAGTATTGGTGCAAGGTACAAATAATGCAAAGAACTCCACTGTTAAAGGCCATGTGATTGCTTGTTAGTACAAAACCCTGTCATTCTACTTTGATTTCCTTCTCTTATTTTGGAGCTGTGGGGATATTTTGTTAGTTCACTACCCTGCTGTACTTGAAGCAGGTTTCTAAGATTCATGTCTTCACATGTAACATTGCTAATACAATTTACAAAGGACTTATGACTGGAGAAAAAAACTATTGTCAATACAATCTTCAGTGAGTCCATCCCATTGGGAAGTATTAGATAAGGCATAGATTGTGGAAGCAATTTCAGAGCAGAATTTAAATTAGGACAAGTCAAGAGTTTAACAGCAGTAGACCTTAAACAGCTAGGAAGATGACATATTCTTGAAGCTGGAAAAAGATGGAGAATATGTTCTTTCACCCTAAAATATTAGAAGATTCCTTCAAAGACATCCCGGAATCTAACCTTTTATCATCCAGGCTGATTTGAGCATCCTGGAAACCAAATTTGGTTTTCCTTTCCAATTGGTTTTACATGGAGCAAAGGCTACAAAGTCTTTCATTCATATTATTTAATGAATTGGAATATTTGTTTTGAGTATGGATTATTAAATAAATGCAAATCCAGTCACCTATAGAGAAAATAAAGGTTTTCACAATCTGCTTTCCAAGACTCTTTTATTGCCAACAGTCTTAGAGAATGTTTTCAAATCATTAGGTACCAGAAACATTTTGAAAACTTATAATAAAAAAAAAAATCTCAAACCTTTAAACTAAAGGTGTCGAGTAGCAGTCATTTTTCAAGGAATTTTGAAAAGGTTTTGGTCTTCTATGGAAAACGTTTAAACTCTGGGTGTTGTCCCTGAAGGCCGTACTCCAGAGTAAGAAGGCTGGCTTGATTAAACAGGGATCTTCTCTTGGAAATGAGACTAAAATTGAAGGTGTGTGCCCAGTGGAAGCAAGGTCAGGTGGCATGGGGAGAATACTGAGATACTGTTTGCCAGTGTAGGGAGAAAATTCATGTCGTTAAACATCAATTGGAGATGAAGCTACCAGAAATGTAGGGAACAATAAAAAGAGTGACTTCAATTTCAGTGACAAAAGGCATCTTAGAAATAAAATCAGCCCATTACCGGTGAGGATAGTTCACCTCACAAATGGGGCATGGACAAGGCAGAGGTGTTTAATGCATTTTTTGCTTATGTTCAGCATGGATAACAAACCAAGGGAGGCTCTGTGCCCTGAGCTTCCAGCACCATAACTGCAAGAATGATAACTCCCAGTTGACCTGGTGCTTCAGCTGGATCCCTGCAAATCTATGGGACCTGACTGGGACTTATTCAAGAATCCTCAAAGAGCTATAGAAAATAGACTTCAGGATCCTGCTAGATGACAAGTGGAACACAAGTCACCAGTGCCTTGGCATCCAGGAGGCCCAGCCCTGTCCTGGGGTGCATCAGGCACAGCATTGCCAGACAGGCAGTGGAGGGGATCGTCCTGCTCTGCTCTGCTCTGGGGCAGCCTCACTTCATGTGCAGGGGGATGGTTTGGGCGCTGCAATATAAAAAAGATATGAAACTATTGGAGAATATCCAGTAGAAGGCCATGAAGATGGTGAAGTGTTTGGAGGGGAAGCTGTGTGAGGAGCAGTTGAGTCATATCTGTTCAGCTTGGAGGAGTCTGAGGGAAGACCTCATTGTGGTCTACGGCATCCTCATGAGGGGAGGGGCCCTCTTCACGGTCATGACCAGTGACAGACCTTGAGGAAACAGCATGAAGCTGAGTCAGGGGAAGTTTCAGTTGGATATTAGGGAAAGGCTTTTCACCCAGAGAGTGGTTGGGCACTAGAACAGGCTCCCTATGGAAGGGGTCACAGCACCAAGCCTGACAGAGTTGAAGAAACATTTGGACTCTCAGGCACATCGTGTGATTCTTGAGGTGTATTGTGTATTGCCAGGAGTTGGACACAATGATCCTGATGGATCCCTTCCACCTCAGGATATGACATGAATCTGTGAATGTTATGGAGCTGAGGGTGGCAGGCTCTGCATCTGCCATCCCCAGAGCTGGAGGAAGGCTTTGTCCCTGCTTTCTGGGAGTAGGGTCAGTCCATTGGCCTATCTGCTTGGAGGGCTGTCTGCTCCATTTATGCCAGGTGCAGCTGCTCCCTGGAAAGAGACATTTTGCAAGAAGCAGCTGTAGTGAAGCTTTGCGCTGCCTTCAAGGCTTGTTTCCAACTGCTCTAGTAAAGAAATGGAAAACACACCTGTGCAAAAGTGCCAGGCACCAAAAAGCATGGGTCCTAAAAGCAGGCAGGCAGCTCCTTCTGAGCAGAGATGTGCTGGTGTTCACCTGCAGGTGCCATATCACCTGCCAACACAAGTAAGGACACTCCCAGCAGGAGCTGGGAACCTTAGCCATGCTAGTCATGGAGAAACTCCCTTCACATGGCCAGACTCATGGGGGCCAGGTACACCAGCAATGATTACGAGTTTCTGATGTTGTCCTGTGGCCCAGGACCTGAAGAAGGCTGGAGGCACTGTGCAGAGACATGCAGAGTTTATAGATGCCCCTGATGCATTCAGAGTTGCATTTCTTCTCCCCAAGAGCAGTGTAACTTCCTAGGGCCTGCTTAGGCCCAGCTTTTGTCCAAGTGGTTAAAAGGGAAGGAAGACATGTTCAGTGGAGGAAGAGGACTAGGGTTAGGGTTAGAGCTCAGCAGACCTGTGCTTCCTGCTGGCATGGAGACACTGCCCTCTCCACCGTACATGATTCTGTGAATGTGGCTGTTCTTGTCCTTGCAGTCATTCTCCATGGAAATATCATGGAGTGGACTACCCTTTTCTATTCTCATCTATTCAGTGTGCCAAGCAGGAAAGCTGCCTTTCCAGGACAGGGCATCATCTGGCTCAGAAGGAGGGCCTTATTAACCCTTTCATGCTTTCACAAAAGTAGTATTTGTTGAAACAAATGTGTGTGCTGTCTCCGTCAAAGAACATGGAGCTCCTGTGGTGGTGTAAGGTCAGTGTAGTTGAGGTCCAGGTCCCCATGTGCCATTTGGTCCTCTGACATTTTTCATCTCTGATTCTACTGGGTTAAACAATTGATTGACTTACTAATATTCAGTATCCAGGTGAACCTTTTGGAATGGCATGCATTCTGCCACAAAACGTGCCTCCCTTCAGGCTGGGGGGCACAAGACACAGACTGGGCTCCCAAGCCCAATCCCAAACCCAGCAAATAAACTTCATTAAGGAACCTGAGCATAAGAGAACAGACTCAAGCCCACTTTACATGCATTTCAATCTAGTAATAGTGCTCACTGTTTTATTACTTTGGTTAAACATATACAAACTGAATAATCAGAAAACAGTTGCATGACACTTATATTCCAAACTACATTGCTCAAGGACTTCCTCAGAGACAAAATTTGTCTCTATAGCTAAAATATCACAGTCAGCAGAGAGGCAAAGACTTGAGATTCACAAAAGTGGTTAGGAATATAAATTATCACAATATTTCCACATACATTATTTTTCCTGCAATTCTCAGTTAAAAATGTTTCTAAAAGTAATAAATATTATTAAATAACAATTGTACAATAAAACTTCTTTTTACAGCAAAATAGTCACTTTTTAGTTTTGTTGTTGCTGCCCACACAATGCAAAGAAAAACATTTACCTCAAAAAAAGAAACCTAACTTCTTTCAAGTTTTAACTCTGCAGGACTTTACTAAGAAGCAGTTATCACAGCAATCCAGACAAAAAGGACACATATATATACTAATAATAATCTTCACATTCTTCACTTCATAGAAAATTTCACTTAGTTTTGAATTAATGTATGCCTGGGTGTGTTTGGTGTCTTGTTCATCATGGAAGAAAAAGGAGGACTGCTGGAAAAAGCTTTCATTGACCTGGACTTTATTTGATCTTCATGGTAACTACATAAAGTGTAAATCTGCATCTTAATCTCAAATTCTGAGGCTACCTTTGTTTTCTGAGTCATCTGCACTGTCTCATGCAGTGGTGTAGCAGAATGAGTCACGTAGTTCTAGCTTCTGTTTTCCTTTCGTTTCCATGACCTGTTGTGTTGTCAAACAAGGTTGAAACATGGTGGTTTGTACAGTGCTTTTGCTAGAAATGTTTAGCTCCAAAATCTTATCCCCATTACTGAGACAAAAAAAAAAAAAAAAAAAAAAAAGCCCTGTATTTTCTCCCTGGAAGCCTTAGGAGATGTTTACATTGGAGTGTGCAAAGGAACAGATCAGGGCTTGTGAACATAAACGTCTCAATAAGAGATGAGCAGTAGGCTTTGTATCCCCAGAGGTTCTGCTTTAACTCTATCAACCAATTAGCATGTTTATAATTTGGCAACAACTCTCTATTCTCATTAGTGGTTTAAATGCCTACTGGCTCATGTTTCCAGGCTTCACATTTCTTATCCCTGAAGTTTTCTCTCTCAAGACGGCTTTTCACTCTCTATCCAAGCCTCAGGTTAACTGCAGGCAAATTGTATGTCCATGTTGTCTTTTCCACGGGCCAGCCCTCATTCCAGCTGCAAACAATGCAGATATGAGCAAGGTCCACAGACACTGTCTGTAAGTGAGTAGAGTAAGTCTAGCTGATCACAGAGCATTAAGTGGAAATATACCTGCTATTTTGACAGCTTTGAACACACATAAAAGTGTGAAGAGTGCAAACCTCAGCTTGAGCAAAAAAGACCATGTAAGTCAAAGCAGTTTTGACAGTACACTAAAGTATGTCTGAATTTCGACTTTATGCAGACATATTTTGAAACTGTCAGGCAGATAAAAAGGGAAGTATGTCTCTTACTTCAGCTTAGACTTCATTTATGCAAATATGGATTATGGTTTACTTAATATAAAGTCTTGGTTTTACCACTTCCTTTGGATAGATATTGGAAGCTAAAAACAGCTTTGAAAGCAGGATTTGTAATCTTTTCTCTAGTATTCACAAGTTCCAAATATCCCTCCGATAACTGCAAATTTCCTAGACGGTGCAAAACTTTGCTGGTTATCAAATCTACTGACAAATGTCTAAATATGCCTCAATTCTATTATTAATACATTATATCTGGTATCTATGTTCCAGCAGCAATCACACTACAATATATTTTTATTTAAATTCTCCTCATCTTACTGCATATGATGCCTGGGGACCATGGTGATAAGAAAAGTGAGTATATTATTCCACAGTGTGGAAAAAGTATGAATATAGCCTATAGAAAACCTTCTGCCGGCAGGTGACATTTACCAGACTGTTAAACATTTAGTTCCATTTGCACATTTTGCACTGAAGTCTTGGTCCCAGGACTATGTCCTTTGTTCAAGCGTTTATTGAATGTCTGGCAGACAGGTTTTGGCAGGACCAATGTTACCTCCCATTGTGAACCCTGTAGGAAATTAAGTGGAGTGAAACAACTGTATAGCTGGGCAAAAAGGCAGGCATTAAGCCATGGAAATACCATCCTCTCATATGGTGAACAGCCAGGTATGGTAAGTTTGAACATCCTCTTCTTGCATTAAGGAAAGGGAAGCTGCAACTTCTCACTCTGAAAAAACTCCCATTTGTCAGAAGGTAATTCATTTTTCAAACAATATTTTCAGGTTTTGTTGCTTCTGAAGCATCTGAAATAATGAAAAGTTTGGGAACATGATTGTACCTAGATGTGCAATCTATCACTGTCAGCAACACTGGATTAATTTTATTAACTTAATAATTAATCTAGATCTGCAAAAAAAAAAAAAAAAAGAAATCAAAATATCAAAATTATCTGGTTCACATATACATGTTCTTTGTTTAAAGGCATTGAATGTGTTTTCATTGTCATTCATTCCTATAGTTGCAACAGACTCAAATCAAAACTGTTAATCAGATAGGACTCAAAACCAATGTAGACAGTCTGGCATGATATTTAGAGTTCCAGTTCTGACTTCTCAGCTATTCGCTGAAAAGACATCAAAAGATACTATAATATCACCTAATCTCAGTGATTTCTCTTGAGTCGAGAAATGTTTTTCATTCAGTAAAATCCCACTTCTTGAAGTCATGGTCCTTACCACAAGGAGATGTCTAGTCCTTGAGATTGTATAAAAAATTAATTAAAAAGGTGAGGTACTCTAACCAAAGGTGAACATCAAACTACTCACATTATTATGCTGTCAGTTGTCAGGTTTTCGGCTAACTTCTCAGTATTTAAATTTATCTTATTACTTCTGCTTCTCTTAAATTTGTGGCAGTGTTGGCTCCTTACAGAAGTGAGCCCAGCCATTCTAGCAGGCTCAATTAGTTCTTGTTAAAATCAGTTTAAAGTTGGTCTAATGACAACTGGTTTGGAGCTGCTATCCAAATAGCTTTACAATTCATTTGCCCTTTTCATAAAGGAGAAAGCCAAATCTACCAGAGATTTCTACCTACCTTTGTGGTAGATTTCAAATCTACCAAACATGGCTGGATCCAAAAATGGAGTACTGAGTGGCACACATGCTCTTCCTTTCTGGACAACCGTGAGACTGTGTGGCTCCCAGTGATGTAGAAAAGCCTCTGTATCCCCACGTATGGCCAGGCAGGACCTGCTGGCTCATCGTGTTGCAGTGCAATGGTGCTACTGCTGTCTTGGACCACATTGCATCTAGACAAGATGTATGTAAGCTTTACATCATCGTGGATATGCTGAGCTGGGCAAATTGGCTATGCTGACAGAGCAGCTCAAAATAGCCACGTTCCCCTGGAGGCACAATATGTGAAATATAGTCTGGGAAATTCAGTATTTCTCTGAAGCAGTTTCATTTTGTGTCTCCTTGGCATCAGCTTTAATTTCCAAAACATGCAGCTAAGTGGCTGCTAAGTCATTAAAGTGACAGGACAGTGGTAAAAAAAAAAATTAAGATATCTATTTCAGTGTATGTTTAGTGCCTTAAATCCATACACCCAAATCTTGTCAAATTTTTCCAGGATATTTAGGAATCCAGAATGGACATTGCGAGCAGGTGGGCTTCTTGAAGACATGTAAGAGGGTTATGCACCAGACTTTTACTGAAATTATATGCAATATACAAAGATAAAAAGACACCTTGTCCTATAGGTCGTGATATCACAGTGAAAACTTTCCAGGACATGGCTACAGGAAGGTTAGAGCATGGAATAACAATCATTATATATGAAAAAAGAAATGGCAGCTGAGATAATTTAAACTGGAGTATGGTGAGATATGGGTAAGTCATTTTGTGAGACTCTCAGACAAAGTAATTTTGGTGGATACTACTTTGGCATATAAGATCTGTTCCTATTTCCTTGCTACTCCCAGTCTAGTAAAACAAAATTTGAAGAATTCTACTAAACTCAGTGCCATACTGATCTGGGTTGAATTTAGCATTTAATTGCTCTCCCTAGCTCTCAGCTCTCATTCAGACCTAGAAATATCAAATAATAACTATCTTTAGTAAAATTAATCACGAGCATTTGGTTCACTAATGTCTTTGTTTGGCTTCTGGATGTCAGAATTACAGAATCAAGTGTATTTTTACAGAGGTGCATGATTAGTCTTAAGTGTCAATAATTTTCAGTTTTGAGATTACTCAAAATCAAACTTTCAAGTTGCAACTTCACCATATTTAAAAGCAGAGGGCACAAGAAAGTTATTTCAGAATTTTAACATGATAGTCCTGCTGAATACATTCTAAGTGAATTCTTCAGTTAGTTTCATTATGGTTTGACAAATTTTTAAACTTAGCAAATTCTTAGAACCAAATGTAACTTTAAGTATACTGCAGGGTAGGCAGGTACTTAACCTAGACTTACCCTGTTGAGTTTTTGTGAATCAAGTCTGAAGATTTGATTTGAGAGACTGCTGCTAGAGAAGATCTTGAATTGCTGAAGGCTAAATCTTGACTCTGGCACAAGCATTGCATTTACAGGAACTGTGTCTATTGAATTTGACTCATAATAAGATTCATAGAATGGGAAAATAACTTTATATAATGTTTCAATGTGAACAGTACAAACATCCCTTAAAGCATTTCCCAGTACCAAAAGTCAAGGGCATTGCTGCCAGAAATGTGTCTTTATTGTGTGTGTATTTTTTAAACTTGATGTTTAGAGAAAAACAGTATATTTCCAATACCTATCACTTGCTGAAGGCCAAAATGAAGTTATGCTTTGGCAAGTAAATGCAAGTGACATCATTTACAAAACTGACCACTGAGTTCAGAAATTTTTCACTGCTTACCAAAAGAAAAGATTTTTCAGATCTTTGAAAAATCTTTGTCTTTGAACAGTCATGTTCATCTTGTATTAAGCCTATTAAACACAAGTTATTTGAACTTGCCTAATCAGTATGCAACATCTCGTTTGAGACTGTTAGTTCAAGGACACCTAGATCTTCACCATAAGCAGAGAACTACTTATAAATAACCTTAGCACTGAAATTAAAAAATTGAAGTTACAATATACTGTTACAATATCATTAGAAAAATCAAAGTACACACCTTGTACACATAGAGATCACACCAAGTCATTGCTAAAGTAAGATACAAATGTTTTGAATAGCATCATATAAGAATTCAAACTTGACATCAGAAAGATAAAATCCTTTTGATATCAGTGACAGTGAATAATGCTTTTAAAAAACATTTTATGCTAAATTCTGAGTTGTAATACTAGTTACTGAATTCAGATTCCTTCTATGGTTAACTGTCATAATCCATCTGTAATCCCCATAGTTGTGCTTCTTAGGTAAAATCAGAAATAAGATTTGTAGTATTAAATTTCTCAAGAAATTGAGATTGCTGAATTCTATTTTTTTTTTATCTGAACAATCACACTTGTCATTTTTCTTTTGGTAAAAACACATGGCACAGAAGATAGTTTTATACTGTCAACAAACAGACTTGAAAAATATAAATATATACTGTATTTATATATAATGTGTATATACACTATCAACATTCACATTAGAGAATCTGAACAATTTTGTTGAAATTACTTTTAAGAAAGGCTTATGATGTGATTTCATGTCACATAAAGCATTGAAAATGTTCAAGTGGACCATATGAAATGGGGCTTCTTAAACTTAAATAAAACATACTTGTGAAATGTATGTGAATATGTGGACATTTTAATGTACATTTTCTTTTCAGAGCTACAATTTCTACCAGTTGTAGCTTTCAAATTGCAATTACTAAAAGAGTTATCTGGAGTCAGTGTTTTCTCTCAGCAGGCTGTTGCAGGCAGAGTTCACTCACTGAAGAAACAATAGGCAAATTATTCTCAAGGTGATAGTTGATGAGATGACTTATGCTGTCAAAGACACGATCTTTTGTACGAACCTTCAAAAAAAGGATGCAAGAAGATAGATTAAAGAATAAAATAGTTTTCCCCTTAACACTAAAACTGTCTAAGAATAAAATGACAAAATCATATTTTAGAAACTGGTCCCTCTTCCATCAAACTTGGTGGAAATTTAGCGCTTATCCAGTATGGTTTCTGTTTTCTCTCTCACTCCCCCTACTTTCACCAAATGCATATTTTGCATGCAATTCCATGGACCAGCCTACTCTTATGACTCTTTCTGAATAGGCCTGCTTGAAAATGTCTTTTCATGATTTTGTTTCACTGTAAGTCAGACTTTTCTTCTTCAAGGGATCACCTACTTCTTTGAGGTGTTTGCACCTTTTAAAAAGGTGCAAAAAAACCTATCATGCCTGATATGTCAGAAAACAGCTTCTCTGTACACCTCAGCATATTTTGTGCTTTTCTTCTTCCACTACTCAAAAATTACCTTCCTAGAAAGTGATCCATCCACCATATGTGCTTAGCACCATATTTGTCCTGTGCTGCACAATACATCCTTGTGCCTTCAGAACTGAAACACTTCAGGGTAGGAAAAGTATTTTTTTTAGCCCACATGCCAGCTCTCTGTAGCAGCATCCTGCTGGTATGCAATATTCCACCCATGATAGGAGGAAACTGATATTGCAGGACAAAACAGTCAAAATTATGACAATCCAAAACCTAATCTATATTACAAAGCAATCTTTAATTATTTAGCCACATGTTCACAAAACATTTCCTTCCTAAGTTTTGAATGAGTTAGGCATACAAGTGCTACAGGCAGAGCATAGATCCACCCCAAGCAAGCCTGTTGCACTAGAATTTTGTATAGGGCTGGCTTTACACTGCCTCAAGCAAACACTTGTGACTAAGAAATGTCATCTATTTTCCTCAATCTAGTCTCAGGAAGGGAAAACAACTTGTGTTAAAACTTTCCAAAGTCATCTTATGCTGTGGTGGACACTTCTGAAATAATTCACTTTCAACATTAAGTTCTGTAAAAATTCTTAGAAGCTTAACACAGTATGTCACAGGATAAAAAACTGTGATGCTTTCCGGTCAGCCTACATGTAGTTATATTTCTGAAGGAAACCAAGAGACTCTTCCAATTTTTGAAGCATTCTGCTTTGTCACTACTCTAAAATTAAACTGTATGTTCAAAATGAAAAGATAGCTTTAAAAAATCACTAACTTTACCTATCTGCATTCTGAGATTTTCTTACCGTAAGTTAGACACTCTACCATCACCAGGGGTCTAATTCTAAATGCAGAAAAATCCTGAGGTCCTCCCTTTTAAGTATCCATTATCTGAACGAGCGATTTCTTTTTCCTTTTTTTACTTTTTTGTTAGCTGGATGAGAGCAGAAGCAACTGGACAGTTAACTCTGCTCCGAGAACACACCCTTAAGACCTGTTACGTGTCACTGGGTACTGTGTGTGAAATTAATTTTCAGGCAACATTTGTGTGAATCAGTCTTCAAGAACAATCCCGCTGAGACCATACAGATGAAATGCAAGCCACTGGCACACTATGGTGGCTGGCCACACACTGGCATTTTATTGATGGTTCTCTACTTTGACAAGTTGCAAATAGGGCTGCTCAGAAGCTGTGTCAAGATCCCACAAATCATACAGACAGCACAGCTGTCTGTAACTAACCACAGTTGCATAAAATCATTGTTCTGGAACAGTGCCTCCTGAGCCAGGCATCTCAGAGCCATTTGGGCCATGATGATACAAGCAGGCTGAGGGAAGGATAGGTGCAGATAACAAGCAGGTTCCTAACCAAGGAGGACAGCAAATTAGAGATGCACTAGAGGCAGAGCAGCAAAGATGGGGGAGCCCCTCCAGCCTGTACAGGAAAAAAAAAATGCCCTGGAAGTCATCACAGGACCTGCGTATGCCATGCCAGTCAGCACTGCAGCAGAGCTGCCAGTGGGACACAGCATTCCTGCACTTGCCAGGTCACACAGCAGTGTTTCCCATGCAGTAGCCTGTCACAGTTATTTGTGGGCTCATGAGGAAAAGAAAATTAGCCTACCTTGTTGCAGGAGTCACAAAACTACTGGCAAATTTTAGCAAAGGAGGCTGCCCCTCAAGAGGCATAAAGCCACTCCCCTGGGCTGGTGTACCCATCAAAGCCAGGACTAGGCATCTGGCACCTCAAAAGTGCAAAATCATTCTTTGACTGGCCTCATGTGGCAAATGTAACTAATTGCAACAAGTACCATGGACGCTCCTCACCACTCCAGGACTGACGTAATTCTGCCAGAGCTTTCTCAGCTCAGATGCTAACAGGCCAGCTCCTTTATGGGAGCTTCTCACTTACCTTGGCTGGTTATCAAAAGTTGTCCTTTACAGAGGAAAGGAGTTGCCTACTTGCAGCTACCAGGAGCTAAGAATAAAACTAATGAAAATTATTTCGATCTCTCTGAAAAGCTTATGCCTCCATAGAAGCAGGACAGGACAGCTACAGAAAACTGGGGCTCCCTTGCCCCCTCCACCCTGCTGTGAGGAAGGTCCCTTCATCAGCTGAGGGAGTCTTTGTGCAGCAAAGAAATGGAACAGGCTTACCCCAATTCTCTCCTGGGCAGGAAAACACTGAGGGCCTGGTCCATATCCCAGGTAACAGAGATGCCAAGCAGGCTAGCCATACCTCCTTCCTTTAGCAAGAATGCTGAAGTGGCTTAGCTGCACTTTTGACCAAGACTGCACAACAGCGGTCAAAGTGTGAACTTGCTTGGGAATCAGGTCCCTAAGGCTCCCTGCAATGTGCAGAAATCATGTGCTAGGTCTTCAGCTAGGCATCAGGGAAAAAATTAGAGATGTGATGGCACATCTGAGATATGAGGTGGTGCTTATGATAAGTTGTGAATAAGCTGTAAAGAAGATTAAAGGCATCTAGAGAAAATGAGTAGAGTCAGAAACCTCCTCTATTAGTGAGGAGTCAGTGCTTACAGTTCCTTCTGGGTCAACCAAAAGAAGATGCTTGGCTTGTCCTTTGTGCATGCCTGTCAGCACATAGGAACCAGGATTCGTGGTACTTTTCCTCACAAGGAAATCTCCACATTTCTTTAATAGCTGTTCTGCTTCTTTCCTGCTCATTTCTCCTTGATACCATGGCTCTGTACTCAGGTCTTCAGCTTCAGTCTGCACAGCTACTCTGGATAAAGGAGGACTGGTGCATCCCATGGAGGTGGATTTCTTCAGCAGAGCCTCGGATGTTTGATTCTTGAGAGCATCTTCAAATGGTTCTTGTTATGAAAATAGAAACAAGAGCAGGATCATTCAGAGGTAAGTCATGTAGCCAAACAGTGATTTTCTGGTCATTTTAAACTAGATTTATTTTTCATTACAACTACTTCTTTTTATGAAAAAAAATAAGGGAAGATACACTAATAGACTTACTGATTTATATAATATATTAAGACTGAGGAGTGTAATGTGTTTAAAATGTATGTTATGCACAGAACAATACTGATTAAAATCAGGCTGAACCTTGGTAGGATCTTTGAAAGGTACTGGTTTATTTCAGTAGTGGCTATTGTCAACAGCTGTATTTATATGATCTGGTACCAGGCAAATCTTTTCTTCAGTCTTTCTAGGTATGTCAGACAGTTTAATTTCAAATAAATTGCATAATAGGGGTACCTAATGTCATTATACTCATATCTGGTCTCTGTTCAAACAACTTATTCATTTAAAAATTATCCATTACTGAGTCTCCAGCCCAAGGCTATGTCTAGTAAGGAACATTCACTCTCACCACTCAGCCTACTCCCTACCCTTCGTCTAGGAAGAGAACTTCATAAAACAGACACAGGTTTACAAATTTAACACCCTTTGCTTAGTTAAAATCACCCTTGGAGAAGCACATTTTAAACCTCAGCTAAGTCCTGAGCTCAGTGCAATTGTAGAGTTGAGTGGAAAGAAGCGTCATAATGAATCCCAACAGCCTTACAGAAATAGCAATGAGGGTGCACAGGGTGCCTCGTTACATGTTGTACTGACCTCTTGGAAGCTATTTCCTCCAGCTAGATCTTCATCTGGCCCACCAGTACATATCAAAAAGAAATAATGTTCTGTGCCCCTAGGCTCACAAAAGGGTATCTGGAGAGCAGCACAGTGAAGCGATACACCAACTCTAAACAGATTGTTCTGATGCAAGGAGTACAAATCCCTGTTTGCATGGGGCCACAGAGAGGCTAATTTAGGTCAAAGAAATAGGCAATATGTTGTGCTGTCCCCTTTTTTTGATATCTCAGCTAGCTATTAAAAATAACTTCTAAATGTCTTCACTATACCACAGTCTGCACAAAGTCCAACATATGTTTATCTCAACAGACCACTATCTTAGGGCTAATTGGCACATTTTCTAATACTACTTTTCTCTGATATTCCAAAGGCTGATAACAGTTAACATCCCTGATTCCAAATAGCAGATTTTTCTCCTTTAATATCTATATTCACAGATAGATATTATCTCAACTTTCTTCCCTCCTTTCTTTCTTTCAATTGAACATCTCACTAAGCTGTGGAAATAGAGTCATATCTCAGCAAAAACACGCCATTAAAATGTTTTTTTCCTATACTAAGATAACAGAAATGTTGATACTTTATTTTACAAATAATTTTTTAAGCACCTACTGCTTTGTCTCACTTCCTTTTAATTATATGAATTGGATTAAATAAAGCATGAATAAGCAATTTATTTGAGGTAAAAAGAGAAAAAAAACACAAGAAAACTTTCTGTGCATCAAATGCTTTCACCATTTCTTCACTTTATGTATCTTCTCAAGGCTGAAAACAATGTGTATTAGTAGCACCAATACCAAAATATGGCTCATGCTTAAGCTGTGGTTTTGCAGCTAGGGTGATGATTCTGATCTAGGAAAAGCTGCTTTGAAGCTGGAAGAGATAGGACAGTAGGCCTACCCAGAGTAAGAGGCAACTCAGAACTTTAATTTCCATGCTAGATTCCTTGTAGCACAAAGATTTTAATATATGCATTGACTTCCTCATGACATACTCACAGGACAGGCTGAAGACTATTCTCCACCCATCCATGCCTTTACCCTCCTTTACCTTCCTGTATGGCAAGTTTCCTGATTAATTTTTCTTCTGACATAATTACTGTGATGCTAAGGATAACATGGACTCCAACTAACCTTAACACAGATGTTATACAGACTAGCTCCAAGTCTTCAGCAACTCTTATTTTAGTTCAGTCCAATATGAAACCACACTGGATATTAAAATTCACCATAATTACACCAGGAACACTAAATTTAGAAAACTGAAAAATGATTTTTTTTTTTAATACAGAACTAATGCATCAACATATTTGGTCACTTATTAGAAGGAAAGTGAATAGGGAGGGAACTCACTCATGTCAAACAGATCTTTTCCTGGGCTGTCTGCTTCAGCATCCTCTGCTGTTCCAATGAAGGTACTTTCTGCATCTGCCTGAAGTACCAATAGATCTTCTCTATTTATATGCTGGGTGTTTACATATATTGGCAGCTCTCCTGTTGGTACTGTTTCTGATTTATCTTCTAACATACTGCAAATATCCAGAGATCCTAGAAAAGTCAAGATATTTTTTGTGTAATTGACAGAACAGTGTTGACCAATTATCATCAGACAACATCACTATAGGTTAAAATTTCTGGCTTGGGAGATTTAAATCAATAGTTGTTGGATCTAGTAGAAAAAGTGTTAATTAATGGATTCAGAACTGTGTTTCAATGAGAGTATGGTGGGGCTATTTCCCAGGAGGAAAGGAAATCTTTGTAAATAAAGATCATAAATTTCAAAAATTATATTCTGTTGGCGAGTCATGAGAGGAGGAAAAGGTTTAAAATCCTCAAAAGTGTAAAGATTAACATAGAAAATATATTCTGGTATTTGAACAAAAGTTTCTCTAGAGACACAGTAAAGTTATCACATAAAGCTGGATAGGGTGGAATTTTTATATTACTTTTTGTTTTGACATTACTTGAATTCAAAGACAACAAAAGGAATATTATACACTATTTTCTATTTGTTGAGTAGAGAACATTGCTTCACATTTCAAATTAAACTTCTCACTTTAAGCTTTTCATTAGAAAATTCTATTTTGCATACCCTAGTGGGTCACATTTTCAGAACAGATCATGCAGAAGACCCTTAAATATCATGGGGTTTTAAGATACAAAAAGTTAGAAAGATGAAAGTCTGGATAATATTTATTAGCTGCTCTGCAGAAGAAAATGGTTCATGGATGTGTGCATTTAATAATTTATCTAGAGGTAATTAGCAAATGCTTTTCACTGGTATCAACACTAAAACTAAGACAAAGGGAATCTATCAACCCAGTTCCATTCACTGCCTTAAGACTTTGAGGTACCAGACTTTCACATGCTTTGCCCTTCAAGATCACCTGCAGTATTACAGCTAAAAGTAGCAAAACTCACCTTGTTTAACATGCTCATGATGCCATTCTTCACTGAATTTTTCTCCTAAGTGATGGCTCTGATAATAAATTTGCTCTCCTCCCATTCCTGATGCAGACTAGAATGGACACATGTGCAATGAATTTTTAAATTTCCTTTAAGATGCTCAGACACATTACAAGTGACTCTGCCAATTTTCTTGGATGTATTTTGTGTACTCTCACTCTTCCTTTCCAATTCATCATAATTTCAGACTATACATATCCCAAATACATTTTTTTAAGAGTAAGATATTACCAGCAACCTTCAGGTGTTCTTCCCTGGTTTCTGCTTTTAGTGACCCCCAGGATACCAAATGATGCATCACTTCTTTATTTTGTACTCACACAGCGAGTCTTGACAAACTGTTACTGGGAAAAATGTTCCACAGAAACACACATGAGACCAGAAGACAGCCCCAACACTCTTCACACCATAAGCTGAAAGATTCACTGTGGTACCAGGGGATGCACTTGGGCACTGAGGGAAGGATGTTGGCTAGAGACAGGACTCCTCTGGACTTAAGCAAAATTGTGCTGGATCTGAAAACACTTTTTAGGAGGCTACACTGATACTGCAGTCAAATTTTCAACAGGAGTGCTGGTAGAAATATTCAAACTGACCTAAGTTCAACATGAGTTGGAAAACCTACCCAGGAACCTGGCTGAATACTGATCACTCCCAGGTCATTAATATAATGAACTGTTAGTAATGGCTGCACTAGATTGTTTAAATGATTCTGCATTAAATCATTCCCAGCTAATGTGCTCTATTTGATACTCTCTGAAGCAGACATGGTTTCTGCAAATGTAGTAGCCCCCAGTGGATTTCTGTTCCTTGAACCCAGTTAATCTTTTAATACCATGAGGATTTCACCTCCTTTAATTTGTTTTGAACCTGCCTAATGTGTTGGCCCCTCAATCTGCAATGGCCATTCAGATGGAAACTGCCCACACAGGAAAGGCTTGAATTATAGACAGTCCCAAGGTATCCATCATAAAACACGTGTATTTTAAAAATTTTGGACAAAATAACAGGAGAGTAGAAATGAAATTATACTGACCTGAGGTGTGTCTGCAGCAGTGGGAAGCCTTGTTTTGAGTCTGGCATCAAGGAATCCGCCAGGGGGAGGTATTTTATTTGGGATGTTGTTGTAATAGGGATGCTCTGGTGCCTCGTTATCTTCCTCCGTCCATGGGTCCTCAAAACTCTGCATCCTATAAGGAAGAGAGTGCTTTCTTTTGCCTCTCGCTTGTAATGCACTTACGGACACTTTCAGCAGGTTAAGACTGCCTGTCAGGGGATCACTACTGCATATTGCATACACACTTCAGCTACCACTGTAAGTCAGGAAGCAATGATGGATCATGTGGCAAATTTTCTCTGTTTGGACAAACTGACATAAACCTCCTTTGCAATGGACCAAATTATTTATATTGAGAATAGTATGTTTGAATTTGGCTTTAAAGACCATTCTAAACTGCACTAACAAACTTTATCTAACCTTAAAATAGCACTTGTAATGTTATGACTTGATTGATTTGACAAGTCTCTAAATCTTTGTCTTTAGTAATGACTGCTCTGTCACCAATGTAATTCTGCAAGAACCTCACAAATTCACATCAAGAGATGTGAATATTGCATTCTTCCAGATTAGGATAGTAGTACTGTATATTCCCTATACACCTGTTTTTGCTCTGATATAAGAAATTATAGGTGGTAAAAGTTCACTAGGGTTTCTACTAATGTTAGTAAGCACATAGCAATCCATGTCTCTAAAGAAAATAGAATCCTATATCCCAGCCTTTTGAAATATACAAGGAGAGTTTGTATCCTCCAGATATCAGTGCAGTCAAACCTCACTGCAATACATCACATTCCTAGAAACATCACCCTAATATAAGAAATACTGAAATATCATTAGTCATTTTAGAATCCCAGCAGTCTGACCTACTCCATCTAAGCTGACACAACTGCTATGACAGTAATGAGGAAATGCCACAAATAACAATCATTCTTGGCCATCCATCTCTGCCTACTAACTACAACACAGAACACATGAACATTTAACATCATT
Organism: Taeniopygia guttata; assembly: GCF_048771995.1. Lineage (NCBI taxonomy): Eukaryota > Metazoa > Chordata > Aves > Passeriformes > Estrildidae > Taeniopygia > Taeniopygia guttata. The sequence goes on along the minus strand of NC_133063.1, from coordinate 12,169,422 downwards.
GTAAAATCTATATTTATCCTATCTTTGACTACTTCTTTCATGTTCATTAGGTTTTGCTAATACAGCAGAGATCCTTTTTAAGTATTCAAAGTCCTGTCTGTGCCAAGCAACATTGTCCTAATTTTATCAAGTAAATTGAAAGCTATTGCACTTACCTATCAGATAAAGTAGGTGTCTTAGAGGGGCATTGCATGTACTGCTTAAATCGAAGCTCGAATGCTTGCCCTATGGTGCTGATGACATCCTGGGCCAGGCCATCACAGCATTCCAGTATATGACAAGCTAAATGAAAAGGATTGGCACATGCAAATCACTGTTTATGTCATGGTGGGATGCAATGACCTATGACAAAACACCTACATGTCAAGCTTAGTTGCTCTATTAGTGATGTGCTCATTTCAGTAAAACCCGATTCTGATACAGTGAGTTTCAGGCAATCACAAGTTTTTAAAGGGTATACAAAATTGGACTGATGTGTAACTGCTATAGACAAGGTCACAAATTGTGCCACTATTTTAACAAGTCCATGAACAGAAAAAAACTCATAAAATTTCACTTATTATTACCTGAATGCAATATATTATGTAAGAATTCTAAGCTTTAAATTGAAATTACAAAAATATTAATAGATGGTAATAACAACAAAAGCTTTGTTTTTCTCAGTTTAATTACTTTACTGTTATGTCTAATCCCCCCAAGTCCACAAGCTTCTCTCTTCTCCCAGATTACAGTCTGAGGGAGGAGCAGTGTCCACAGATACTTTCTAGATAATGAGCCCTGATCTTATTCCAGGAATATGGAAGTTGGTACCTTTTCCTGCTTGTTTGCATGGAGACACTCCTAGCAAACTGCGGGGCTGCTGAAGAGTCCAGAGCCCACAACCTGATTAGTTCCAGCTCTTCCCCATGTGCAGCTTCTCTACACCCACTGTAGCAGTAAAGGGGGAGGGCAGCAACACAAGCTCTCCTCCTATAAAGACTAAGAAGCCTTTATCAGCTTTCTAAGCAGACAAATCTGTCCTGGTTTTAAATCAGAGAATGGCTTGGAGGTCTCATCACATGTGAAAACACAAAGAGGTGAACTTGTGAAGAGCTTACTCAACATTGCAGCAGCACTGATGGGTGCTAAGGGGTGGAAGGTAAAGATCTCAATGAACAGCATCTCAGTGATATACAGAGAAGCCCAGGTGAGTTAATTTTCCACACTCAGAGCTGGACAAGCATATTGTATACTGGCTATAGTCTGGATTTCAAATTAGTTCTTTTCCAGGTCCTGCCACAGAAAAGTGGGTTCTTGCTTAAAGTTACTGATTTGCTCATCCCTGATTGTTTTAATAACCTGAATATAAACTCTTCAGCTGAAAAACTACATTTTAGTACACGCCCAGTGTCCAACTCACAGGAACCAAGTGTATTGGATGCCAGTGTACTACAAACAAGGGTTGATCGTGACATTTCGTTAAAGCAATACAGGGAGACTACATAGGCTCAGTTTATGGGTTATGACTTTAGTTTATGGTTTATACCTTTTTCAGAGGCTGAAATATTGGATAGACTTCTAAAGAGGCCAAAATAAAGGGTCAAAATAAAGAAACCTGAACATGTGCTAGTATGGAATGTCTGCTGTCTCTTCTGCAGCAGCAGCAGCACCTCATTCAGCCTGAGAGGGCACCAGTCACAGTGCCAAACAGATACAGTGGTGTTCTCTGCTCACCTTAGAGCATCTGCTGTGCCAACCAGCAAGCTGAAATGCTTTGTCCAGTTACATGTTGAAAGTGGATTCAGAAAACAAAAACAGGACCTCCATGTGTCCAAAGATGGAGGCAGACATCCCTGACTAGCAGTGAGGTGTTGGTTTTTTTGGGGTTTTTTTTATGCCCTCTGCAACACTGCTATTGGCATTGAACAATCTGCCCTCATGGAAGGTTAACATTTATCTCTGAAAACATGGAGCAAAAGTAGTTAGGCCAAACAAAGCTAAAATGTTTGCACTCTATAACTAGAGTGCAAATTTAAGGAGGCGATATCGCTCATTGCTAAACCTTTCTGGAGCTGAAATGAAGCATGAGTCATTAAGTAGTTTCAGTAGGTGACATAATGAGTAACCTGTTTCCTTGGATACGTGAATGGACTTTCAGCAGGTAGGAGATATGCTTCTTATAAAAGGTTTGGCTCACACAGAGATGATTTCTTGTGAATGTTACAGCAGAAAATAGACAGCCTTGAGCTTGCTAGATCCAGAATGCAAAGCACAAAGACAGCTTTTCCATCCTTGTGAAGAAATGAGTCTAATATGCAAGCTATACTACAGCATTGGTGGTAGGGTAGCATCAGTAACAGCAGCAGTGACATTTTTGCTAGATACGGATGTAAGGACAGATTCCCTTTTAAAGTAATTTGCAGACAACACAAAGAATGACAGAATGGCAAGTGATGGTGAAAGATGGCAATTCAGGTCCCTTGGTAAATTAGACCCTTTTAAAGAATGTGTTTTAATACAGGTGACATACAAAGTCACTGATCTGCAAACCAGTGATGTATACAGATGAGTGGGGGAAGCACCCATGGGAAAGCCATAATGCTGAAGGTTTAAAGATCACAGCATGAAAGAATTTCGCACAAGGTAACAGTGCTTTCACTGCAGCAAAAAGGGCTTAGAAGGAACCAGCTGATGACGAGGACAAAAGGAAGGAAAAATAGGAAGGTGCAGTCTCTACTGTAGTTGCAGTCCCTGTTATGCAGGTATCATATAGCTTTTTAAAGGGAAAATGAAGGAAGAAGGTAGAGAAATTATCTGAAGAATGGAGGATTTGCACTGCAGCTGGAATGCTACAGTCAATCTTTGTATAAAGAAAACTAAGAAATTACTTGACCTGAATACACCAAAGGAAAACAACAAAATAGGTGCACAGATGACTTCTCAGTCTAGGATAGCCTAGCTCAATAAGGAACAGTCACAGGAAGCTAAGGATGTAAGATAGAAGGAACATAGTACAGCAAGAACATAGTGCAGAAGTAACACAACAGAAGACAGAGCACAGGGCTCCTCTGAACCCTACAGAGCAAATATCTGGGCTACAGTGCTAGTCCCTGCTCTGACTGAGATCTCAGAACAACTAAATCAGTCTTGGGTTTAGCAGAAGTGTACGGCTAAAGCAGGTGGGCTGGAAAGCAGCTCTGCATCGTGCATTCCACAGTCTGACACTGGAGCCTCTCCAACAGGGGACACGTGATGTTATAACGGAAAAAGCATTGCAAAAAATGGGACTATTCCATACCTCCCACTCCCTTTAAGGTTTCTAGGCATTTCACTTCGTGAAATATGCTTAGTGCAGATATTGCTTATGAGGAAATACCCTCAAGTCTGGACATCTCTGCACATGGACACAGCAGATTCTTCAGGTATCATTAAAGATTACTACATATGGAAGCTACTGGGTCTATTGTGCCAATGGCAAAGTGGGCAGCTGAGGGTTTGCAGGATTGGCATTTTGGAGTTAAAGTGAACTCTCCAGAAATCCTGTTAGAAGTACTTAATGTCATTTTTTGGGGGGAGAGTCTGTTCTTCTCTCTCTATGACCTATGAATTGTAAATAGATTCTCTGGTACATTACAAAACATTTTGTATGTTGCATTAAGACTTAGTGAATACAATTGACAAGCAGGTCCCTGTCCCTGACCGATTGCTACTAAAGCAATACGACCTTGAATAAAACTTTACTGAAAGAGAGAATTACATCAAGCTGGCTGTAAAGCTAGTTATTTGATAAAGAATCTGATTCTGCCAGGAAGACTTAGGCATGTACTGGGAAGACCTAACAGATACAGCTGCCTCATCAGATGACTGTATCAGAAGACTGCCTAGCTCTTGCACAGTGACTGGGGGTAGGGAACACTTGGCTGTTGCCTAGAAGCTCACACAGCCACCTAAGGCAAGTGTTTGATTTCCGAGATGAAGAGAATCAAAGTGATGTTTGGGTATGAACTAGTGGGAAGACCTATTTATTCAAAGAGAAAGAAACTGCTGCTTCTTATTGCTACGCAATCTTTCCATGGCTCTGTCAGAGGCCATCCTTTGATTGGGCTGCATGCTACATTTATGTTTTCCAGGAGGGAGGTGAGGCATGGGGGTGGAATCTGACCTAAACCATGAATAACTAGTGTTCCTCAAAGGAAAAACAGACTTAAAATAGGTATTTATAACTTACCTCTACGATTAACAGAATCCTTAGCTACATATGCAATATAGTCTGAAGTATCCTGTCAAAAAATTAAGATACCTACAGTGAATGAAAAACATATTTGCACTGATTACAGCAAAAGATCACAGTCCACAGTAGGTACAGTCCTGTGGGCAGAGCCACAAATGACATATTTTTCTTTACAGATACATATTACTTAAGCCCCATATAGAAGTTTATGGGTTTTGGTACTCATGACATCACTTTCCTTTTTACAGAATGTTATCTAATCCAGCAGAATTTTAAAATCTCTTCTATCAATTAAACAAACTCAGTATGATTTGGCCCAGGCCTCATTTAGGAGGGAATAGAATTACAAGTACTTATCTTCAAACTACCCAGAGATTTTTGGTTCATAACATGAATAATCATCTGGTTCTGTGGCAGAAAGAGTGGGAGTAACAGCACTGCTCCTCAGAAATACTGAGCAATGGCATTTATTCATGTGTGACAAGCAGGTGTTTACTTTACTGACTGCAGTGCCACATGGCACAGAGGTGCTCAGCCGCTGCTTGGCCCTGACAAGCAGTGTCCCTGCACAGCCTCCCCCAGCCCTTAGGCTGCTCCCTGACACGCCTTTTGCCACATGCCTGGTGAATTTTCTGGCAAGAGCACACAGATATCTTCTTGTGGGAGCCTTTTCTTCCTCTGCTGCCACCCCAATGTTCCTGTGCACAAATGGTGCAGACTTCTATTATTACGCAGATGAAACAGAAACACCTGGGTTTCTGGGAAACACTTAGGCCTGATGATAAATCTGAAAAATGCCATATTGCCTTGATGTAATCAGGAAGTCCTGGTTAGACCTAGTATTTCCTGACATGCCTGGCTAGTCAGGTATGCTAAACCCAAGGGATATACAGGATACATTACAGCTGGCTGTGTAAATCTACCCAAAGCCTTTTCAGGTGACTGATCCAAGATCGTTGCCAATTATGCCGAGGTCTAATGTCCTAATAAACATCAGTCTTCAGTTAAAAGATAGAGTTCTTTAGCGTGGCTTTTTGTAGTGCAAGCACACACCACCAGCAACCACCCAAAACAAATCACTGTACAGAATGTCTACACAATTTCCTTCCTGAGGAGAGAGCAAGGGACATGATGAAGCACAGTCATGGGTTCTGGTGACAGATGTGTAACCATGTCACATAATGCATCGTTGGAAGGCACTCAGACACAGCAGCAGCGAGGTTGGTCTGTTAAAAAAGCATAGCCCTACCATTTTGTTTGTAATTTCTTACACATCCTGTGGCACAGTGTCTGGGCAGTGACTACAGTGGAAATAAGGATGCATATCAACAAGTAAGGGGAAAACAAAGGTAACTCTGTCTATAATAGCAAATAACACAGAGCCCTCGTCTCACTGTACTAGTTTCTCACAGCATGCTCTGAAAATCTCTGAGGGACCAGCACATGCTTGGCAACAATCCCAAGAGACCACTACAAGGGAAGAGAGTGAATGTGTGGGTGCAAATTGCACTGTGTTATTTATTTCAGGGCCAGAAAGACTAGAAAATGGGCTACAGATCAATTTATTTACTACTTTAGGCATAGCTAATGGATACATTTATGCCTGAGTAAATCATAGGTCTCATAGCCAGTGTGGGTGTGACAGTCTGAAAACACCTACTCCTTATTTCATTTAAAGCTCTGAGATTCAAGCTGACTAAGAGAAACAATTAAGGACCTAAGGTGGGCACGTTTCAGTTGTGGCTAAGTTAGAAGACCCTCATCCAAAAACTATACAGGACTTGGCTGATGCAACAAAGTGATCCTTGACATTCAAGGACTGGAAACAAGTATGAATGAGATATAATTTTAAACCTAAAGACATTGCATTGTGGTGTTAAAATTTGGAGATATTGCTGAAACTGAAAGACTACTGCCTTCAGGGACCTCTGAGAAACCTGCCTTATTAGACTTGATTTATTAGACTTTATGACATCCTCCACTCCAAAATTTCAGCAGATATCTACAAAAAACAGATGTCTTCTCTGGCAGCCTGGAAACAGCCACCTGAAATTACTGTGGAGCAAAATTGTTTAGAGTATCATAGGAGTGGCTGAAGAGAACTAAAGCAGATTGAGAACACAGCCCTAGAAGTGAAATAAAAATGGTTCTGAAATGGCACGTAAAAGAATTTGGTATAGAGATTTTTAAGCTCCCATATTCTGACACAGCCAGAAACCGACTCATTGCAAAGGGGACTATTGCAAAAATATATATTCAAACCTTTCTCCAGGACTGTGGAACACTTCTCAAGGGGTTATATTTTGAATAATATAATTAAGGGTAAGAGAGTGGGAGGAAGGTTGTAACCCTAACTGCTATGACAAATGGGAGACAGATATCCAGAGCAGAAATATTGAGCGGATAAAAAAGTGAGAGTAGTCTCACCTCCTAATAAACCAAACTCTAAAATAACTTCAAAATAAGGGAATCACTTCCTGAAGAAACATGGGCACATATCTAGCTTCTAGGTCACTATGGCCTTTCTCCAACCTGTTTAAAAGTTATCTAAAGAGATAAATTTATGGTCTGGAAGCCAGCTGTGGTTGGGAGATGCAGTTCGGTGGTGGAAGTCCACTGCCAAGTAGAAATCATAAAGGGCTGATGAAAGTTATATCTAGATGACTCTCTGATGAGTAAATAAAGCTATGAGCTGTGAGCTAAATCACATCCTTGCATTTTGTCATCTTCTACACGTACCCAGGACAAAGGAACTAGCTGCTTTTTGTTTTTGAGTTAAAATTGTTTCTTACTAGGCCAGAGATAAGCTTGTAGATAAACATTAGATACTCATACCTACTTTCTTCCTCCCAACACCAGAATTAATCCATGCAGTAGTCTTATTGGGAACACAAGTTCATAGTTTCACTGTACCTTGTAGACTCCCTTGCACCATGCAATTTTATTTCTCTGGTAGCTCACTGGCTCAGTAGTGAGATTTTATCTCTCCAAAACGTTTGGATGAGCTTGTTTACTCCAAATCCAGAACTCTACTGCTGTTCCTCTCCTCTTTCCTGGTAAATCATTTTATCAGTGGGCAGTGTGAAGTGGTGTTTCCAGGACCTAGCATTTGGGATGGCAGATGGGCAGCAAAGAATCTTCTTATGGAGGCAGGGAACTGTGCTAATCACTCCTCTGCCCACTTCAGGAATTGTTCATTTACAGCATGCATTGCAATCTGTTGTGTTTCCAAGCTGCTGTTGATCCATTTTTTATTCCCCAAATTATTGTGATATTGTGTCCTTTTATTTTCTGCAATTGTACTGAGCTCAGCAAAGCTATACTAAGACTAGAATTTGTCTTTATGTTTTCTGACAAAAACATAATGAGCAGAGAAAGCACCAAACATCTTCACCTTAACAGAATTGAACTGAGAGAATTATTTCACAAAGCAGGCTAGAAATTTACTTACTTGTAGTACATGACTGATATAGGACAGATAATCACATGGTAGAGAAAAAGGTGTTTATTCAATTAATCTAAGTTTAAAAGCTTTCAAACCTCTAAGAGGTGAGCACTCTCACTAATTTATAAATTTCCCCTTGCTTCCTGAGTGGCAAATACTTTTGAAGTCCATTTACTAATATACCTTTAGATAAACGGTTACAAAAATAATGAAAAACACAGTAAGTAGGAATCTGCCCTTTGATCTAAATGAAAACAAAAATTTGTAGGTGTATCTAAAAGCTTTGCAAAACAGGAAAGAAAGAGCTGTGCTTTTCCTGAAAGTTTGTCTTCAAGCTGCATGACTGTAACAAATATACCTGCAGGCAGAATTTAGCACAGTCTTCTCAATTCACACTTACAGTTGAGGAGAAAATAAAAAAAAAAAAAGAAAAAGAAAAGCATACATAACTATAAATGCTATAAATATAGCTGCAACATATTCTATTACTGTAAAAAGTGCAAGATAAATAATAGGATAAAAATCCATACAATGCCCATATAACTATTCTACATTTCTCTGAAAAACAAAGCCCTGCTTATCAGTTACTGTATGAATGCTTACAGCCCCTTAATAATTTTTGTTACAGTCATTCAAAGGGGAGGATCCATGAACGCCTGTCAGCCATTCCCCTCAAAGAGAGCTTGATGGCAACAATCAAGAAAAATTCATGAAAGAAGAAACAGGAGCCATGGTGGTTGTATTTTTCTTTCAGTGAGATATGCTTTACATTTTGTCACACAGCCCTCGTAAAGCAGTTTCTATGTGGGAGAAGGCTTTACAGAAATGCTTACCGGGTCACCTCCAGATGCAAAGGAGATAGATTGCATATGGTGATTTGCTATGATCTGTATGGATCAGAAAGAATAAGTGTGAGTCAGATGGGTTTCTTACAGTTTGCAATTCTGATTTCTGGTTTTTGCTTTAGGCTGGTGAAAATCCGAAATCAAGATCAAAATTACCTACAAGGATTTCAAAGAGTAGCATGATAATATAAACAAACTTAAGGATAAAATTAGTATTCTGGTGTTCTTTAAAATGTAACAGGACACTGCAAGCTTGCTAAATATACTCAGATCTCTAGTAAATCATACAGACCTGTTGGAGAGTGTCTTTGGAGAAATTTTAATCTGCTAATACTTACTTTCTTTATTACAGATAACGATGAATGAAACAAAAGGTCCTATTCATTAAACCATTTTTCTGCCGAAGCCACTTCTGGTGAAATCAATGAAACCAAAAAATGCCAACCTCTACAGCAGGTAAGGCTCCTAACATTGCATCCAACACCTACGGTGTCATTGTATGCTTCAAACATCAACATGTTTACAATATGCAAACAGAATTTTGAATCTAGCTGCAGTGTAGCATTGTGGACAAATTCACAGGCACACTCCAGGGCATTTGAAATTCAAATTGCTTATGTACGATTTGAACTAATATGATATTTCTCTGGGAAAAGACAATTTGTCCTGAACCTCTTATAAAAGCAGAACATGTCTACTATTCTGAGAATCAACTTACAAAATCTTTCAATAATGAAATCATGTAACAACCAAGAAAGAAAAGGTCATTTGAAAGAAATTTTCTCTTGATATTTGAGCCACAGAAGCCATGCCAAGGAATTCATCTGGGCCATTGTTAAGTGCTTCAGAGCACCTGACAATAGGAATTAGGATCTTGATTCTTCACTTTGGAGAGGGAACCACATAAGAAAAACCATTCTGGAAAAAAAAATGGGCTAGAAAAATATTATTTGTGCTGTTTCCCCTAACCTGCTTCTTAAAGACCTGAACTATCAGCTACCTTCATTAGAAAGAAAAAAGTCTGATAGAAGTTTCTCTGGATCTTGCTGCTTCACTAAGTCAGCAAGAGGTGACTACTATTTGTAATGATTCTTTTATATAAAGAGCACTTCAATTTCAATAGCCCTGCTTGTCCCACAACAGCCTCCAAAGATGTGGTTAGTTTTTAAGTGTGCACTTGTAAATTAGTGTTCTGCTACTCAGCAGTGAGGATTTCTTTCTCTTTTCTCCCTTATAGAATATATAGTACATATATGCATTCTATCTATACATATAGAATGTAGATTATCCTAACAGTAGAACTGAAGTAGTAAAGTTCTGTTATGCAATTTCATACTATCACTATCTTGACTTGTGCAAATAACCTAATAATTTATTTCAGCATGTAAAAGAAAAATTATTTAATATTGTCACTAAACTATTTTTTTCCCAAATTTTAAGGAAGTTGAAAGGTGCTTAAAATCATTAGTTTAGGTCAGGCTTTTTTTTAATTCCACAGCTAATTTAGTCTGAAGTAGGGGTATTCCCCACCTCACCTCTACCCATATCAAAATACTGAAAAAAGATACAACGAACTATTAATGCCTTGCATTGCTTGAAACACAAAAATTCACTAATGTCAGCATACAGTTAAGAAACCTTTTAATCTACACCAACCTTCATTTTAAAGAAACAGGCAAAACAGAATCATGCTCCATTCATCACTGGTTAATATGTTCACAGAACTGTTGTGCAGGGGTACATGCAATTGCTTTCCTTCTACCACAAGGGCCAACAATCCTGACTTGTCTTTTCTTTCCTTCAAGATCTGCCGGGAAAAGGATGCTACTACAGAAGTTTGCAGCCATCCTCCTGTGTGGGGCCTCAAAGGGCAAAGCTGCTAGGCCATGCTTATCTCCAAATCAAATCCTTGGCATGATCAAGAAACAGGGGAGGCTGCAGCCAGGCTACGGATCTCTGAGAAACCAGACATTTCCCAGGCCTGCAGCACCCAGAGGTGTCTACTTCAAAAAGAATGATATAAGCGTAAGATGAACAGTTTTGTTAATTCAGAGAAAACATGTAGAGGATGACACTTTGAAATAAATGATTTTAACTTCATTTCTGCCCTGCCATTGGCTACTGACAAGCAAGCTGACTTTCAAGGTTTGGCACTTCCTTAGTAGAGCTAACTAACATTGAGTTCTTATGCTTCTGATGGGGAGTAAGTGTCCTTATGAAAAGCACTGCTCTGTATATTCCATAATAAGGCTACAGGCTACTGCAGCCAGTCATGGTCCTGCTCCCCCAGTCTCAGTGCTCACTGCAGAGGATTGTGATGCTTTCTAAATAAGCATAAGAATGAAGATATATGAATGAAAACATAGTAACGAACAGTAAGCTTTTTAATAAACAATTGTATATATGGTTTTTTTCTTATTTTTAACGCTGAGGCCCCAAAGGACAGTCGGAATTTTACTTTTTTTCTCTCTGTCTGTATCTGGGCAGAAAGTTGCATGCCCTAATGCAATATGTGGTTCACAGCAAATAGCACAGCAGTGACTACACATATCTGTCTGCTTCCTTTTTATATACACCCTGAGCAAAGATTTTTCTCATTTCATACATCATTCACAAACCACTGCAGTGATTCCCCAAAGTCTGTCTGTATCTTCAGCACAGCAAAGAAGAAATTAGCTACTTTAAAAAGGCTGCCTTGTCTCTCTAAAAGTCTGGCCTTTCATTGCACTGCAAAATCCCTGAGGTTGTATTTTTGGCAGCGCCTTAGTAACAGTTTGCCCTTAAATAATCTAAATGGGAAGAAAACAACAAAATTGAGGGTGCACATTCAGTATTTTAGTTGTTGCTCCAAGCACACCCCTTTTATGACTCTGAAAGTTTTTCATTTTATTCAATAAGAACTCCCACAACCAGATAATGGTATTTCACATCACAGGTCTTGTAAGAGCGAAACCAATCTACCTGAAACATGACAAGAAGAAAATAATTTATTAAAGTTGTGTTGAATAGTGAAATAAACTGACTTCCACTGTGATTATATTTTGGGTTCATTCATTTTATGACATTATTGAGGAATAATAACTGAGTATTTGGCAGACAGCAAATAATTGTGCAGCAGGCTGTTCATCAAAAGCCTCACAAGTTAATACAGAAGTTACACTCACCTGTTTTGTATCAGGATTCATTAGATTTAAGCTGCTGGTGGAGATATTCAACATTATGCTCATTCCTGCAAACTGAAGATTGCTCTTTCCCAAGATGCTAGAAAGGACTTTGCTTGGTGGCTGTGAGGAGGGGGGGAAAAAGCAGATTTTTGTTCTTTGATTTTTTTTTTTTTTTTTTGAATGACCTTCATTGTATGCAGGGTTAGTGGTGATCTTAAAGGCTTCTAAGAATTTTATGACTTTTCAAAGATCATTGAATTGCAACAGCTGTTTTCCTCTGGAAATTATTTCTCATTTATACTACTACTACTACAACTACTACTACTGTTGCTATTAATAATAAGAATAATAACCATAGCCAAGAAATTCTTCATCTACTCTTGACCAAAAAAATAAATAGGGGTTTTGTCAGACAGCACCAGTGTCACTTCACCCAGGGACCAAGTAAGGTAACGAAGATGAACGCCTTCAATCCGTATCTTAAAATGACGATGTGCTTGTTCTATAAAAATAGCTTCAACTCTTTAAATTTTCTGTTTGCTCTACATCTACTGACTGTTCTACCCCTTGCCACATGGAAAGTGGGACTCCAGTGATACCAATGGAATGCTCACAAAATGGGATACAGAGTATTATGGACTAGATGATCTCTAAAGGTTCCTTTCAACACCAACCATTCTATGACTTTGCTTGTAGACTTGAGAGTAGGTAAAAGCCAGATATAGATAAATAAAACCTCTTTGTGCTGGGGTAAAAGATGCATCTAAAGATCGTCAGATAATAAGTCTAAGACTGTAATACAGGGGATGTAACAGTATTGATGACTTTTATAGGCATTTCACCAGCTCTTAGGAGGTATTGCAGCTATAGAAGTTATGCTGTCAAAGCAAAATTCATAAACTTTACACCTTTGACTTCATGGGGAACCACATAGCTGCTTGAGAGCAGCTGCATCATTCAAGCAACCAAAGCCTGTGAAAAATAAGGCTGCCCAGCAGTAACAGACCAAGCCCTTTAACTTGCTCTGCTTGCACTGGTGAATAGTCATGCTAGTTATTAGGGTATAAACAATGACTGCAGACAGTGTTCTTCTGCCATTATATCTGCACTTGTCCTAAGCTGCCTGCAAGCTTGGATGGTTTTGTTCCTAGCAGGATAGAAACACTTGAGCTTCTGTAGTCCTGCAAGTTTACATACATTCAATTTTATCTACTTTCCCTTCTGTTTAACTGATTAAAAATACACTTACATACTGTTCCTATGGACCATGTGTTGTGCTATTTCAACCCTTTCATGTTACAGAGCTAATACTTCGTTAACTTCATTCTTGAACAAATTCTTTTGAATATTCTTGTATCCTCTCTTTCCTTAATCCTTCATGATTCCCTTAATGATTCATGCCTAAGGATCACCTATCCACAGTGCAGGTAAAGTGAGAAAATTTGGCTTCAGGAAGTACCTGTCACCTAAACCAAATTAATATGCCACTTGTGGCAGAAACATTATGAATGTACAGAGCAGCAAAAGACATATCTTTGACATTTATCTGAAATTCTGTTGCTCTTTTCAATAACTTATAAGTCACATTACTTTTAAAACCTGTAATACAGCAAGATGTCTCACTAGGCGCTTGGAACTCTGTTTAACTTTTCAGCTACATTTCGTGTCATTTTGCTTTCCAAGAAGAAAGATACTTTTGTCTTAACTTTCAAATTTAAAATGAAAAGCTGGAGAACCAAGAAGTGACAATGAGATAAATTTGGTGGAGGTGAAGCCATAGCTTTAATTTCTGAGACAATTTCCAATTACATTGTGACACATGTTGTCACATATGAACTGATTTTACCAGGATGTGGTTCTCCATTGCCAACAAGTGGCTTTTCATTGCGTTCATTTCTGCTGAGATTCTGCCTAGATGGTGGAGCAGCTGGGAAAGCAGGCAGACCTTTTGCTTCACCTGCGGATTCTCCTCGTGTGCCCAAGAACACACACAAGGGCTATAATTAACTGTTTTCTATGCTTCTCCCCTCAGAGATAGCATCACATCCCAGCTTTGCTAGCAGGCCTCTGGAAGAGACTGTTGAGAGCCATCAGTGCAGGAGCTGAGCCAAGGCTTCCTCCTCTCCCTTTATGAAGACTCTAACTCCCAGCACACAAATGAAAATAAAAGCATGGTAATAATGATGTCAGGTACACACTGGACTCACCATCAGCACTGGGCACTGAAGCATTTATGGAAAAAGCAGAGGGACAAAGGATCACCTCATATGCCCTTTCCATCAGTGATTACCATACTCATTAGATGACATCAGTATATGTATCTTCAAGAACAAATCTAGTCACTTTCAAAACTATATATGTTTTGGGTTTCAACTATATCTTCCAGCACCTATTTTCATAATTTACTCATGAATTTTATGAAAAGGCATCCCATTTGTTGGTTTTAACTCTTCCACCTGCAATCTACAAAAGAAAGAAAGTAAAAGGAGGAGGTTTCTATGGAAGGAACATAGAGGCACAATCTTCATCCTAGATGTACTTATATTTCCAGATGTGTACAAAAGCAGATCCTGACGAAAAGGGCAAGTGATAACATACAGTGAGTAAAAACAGCCAATACTTTAAATGATTAATCATCTGCAATTCTCAAAGCTGCCTTAAAGTCACCTGCCTGCTGTGCCTGGTCTCCATTGTGTTGTACAGAGAAAATACAGTCAACTTGACTACAAGAAAAAGAAATACCTTTCGTTTCTTGAAGGCTCTTTTGGCACCAGGCATGGCTTCACAAACACGACTGATTGCTTCCCTGAAGAGACAGAAAAAGCTTTATGGCAAAAGAATGTGTGGGTTTCTTCATTACACTTGAAATGTACTAGAGAGAACAGTTTCAGCTATATTTCTGTGCACAAGTGAGGATAGTTAGTAGGTCAGTTAGATTTCCTCTAAAAAGGAAAATGTTTCCTCACACTATTAAAAAGACCTTTTCTCACTATAAATTAGAATATTGCTCATAATACCATCTTTCCAGTCTCACTTTTGTACATTGCTTCACACCTTCTTTAAAAAAAAGTGTTTCTTTAATGTGAGAGTTAGAAAACATAATTCTTCTTACTACTATATTATGCACTTTTCCAGTCAGAGCAAAACCACCAGGATTAAGATAGTATCACAACCCTAAAATACTTTTGGTAATATGTACATTCTACACAGTACATGGGATGTACAACATTTTAATTTATACTATATCAATACAGTCTGAGTAGTTTATTAGTGACCTAACATTTATATTATAGGGAAAAATCATTGCCCAAAACAATATTTTATTTCAGATTTTAACATTGCTTCATTCTTCCCACTGCACCCAGGTTGACTGAAATAAATGTATGTCCAAAACTGATTTGAATCTTTACCCTTTCATAGAAGAGAAACTCTACATCACAAAAACTCTTGAAATCACACTTCTCCAAACAATTCTTACAGTTCATTTCAGTAATTTAACAATTTATTATCTGAATGTTCATCCTGGTCAGTGTTTAAAATTTGCTCCTGTACACACAAATGCCTTCCCTGTGACCACTAGGTACAAGGCTTGAATAGGCTTGTCCCACGGCAAGACAGAATGATTTCAAAGGAATGAGCAAAGGTGACTCCCAACCTTGTTTAACTATTTTTTATATGTATTGAAATTAACAGCACATTATATTTAGAGCCAAAACCATGCAAGTAACACATACTTTATGCAAAAACCCCCAAAACTCAAAACCTAACCAACTGACCAACCAACCAGTCAACCAAAAAAAAACAGACCAGAAAGCAAAAGAATGGGAAACAATGAACTACAAGACAAAGAACAGCCAAAATAATCAAAACCTTGAAACGTCATCTAGATAAAGACATAAATTATATCAACTTTATGCCATATGCTATATATTTCAACTACACACAGGATCAACAAGTGAGTCAGGAGAACAATGACATACATGCGTATCAGCATTCAACTTATAATGGCTCAGCAAATGCAATAGATTGTATCAGATGGCAATCAGTAACTGATATATAGTCATGCCTTGTGCACTCTTAGCTTGGACCCAATTCAAAGCTGGAATCACCTGAAAGAATCACGTTTTGTTGGTTTGGGGGATGGGTGGGTGGGGGAATGGAGCACACCTTGAAGCAGGTTTACAGTCCTGCCATTTTGAAGAAGTGTGAGATTTATAGCAAGAGATGGTTAAAAAATCTTTCAAGCACACTGTCTTTTCCTCAGGTCTAGAGGAGATGTGGTTTGTTCCGTAACATGTCTTATGCCTTTTTTTTCCCCCACCTACATCTGTTTATTCAATAAAATTGCCTCTCACTACAAACCCTGCCTTGCATATACACCCAGACCATTACAGCTACAATACCCCATCTCACAGTTCAGGACCTGTATTTAGTTCTCACCTTCACTTTTTTTTTTTACTCCAAACAAGTGTCTTAGTTAAAGAAATTGCTAGATTTTCTTACAGAGCAAGTAGAAAGCAGTTGGTTTAAAAGAACATGTCTGATGCATCTTAGAAATAAAGCACAGCAAGCATCACACAGTGATCACCATAATACTGAGACAAGAGTTACTCCTGAAAATGTAACCGGGGAAAAGTAAATAGTACAACTCTCAAAAGAAAAATTCACTAAAAATGCTTTTCTTTGACCCAAGATAAACAAGCACACAACATCTTTTACAGAGTCATCCTTTCTGGCTACTGAGCGAAAACTTGTGGTTTCCCATCTCTTTCTTCTGCTGAAACAAATCCTTTGGAGGTAGTAGAATGGGAAGTTCAAGCCAGTGGCAGTCTGCAGCCCACTTCACTCTTTCAGACCCATGCCTCTTGCTTCACCAGGTGTGTCTTAGTTTCCCAGGCATTTTGACTGCAAGTTGCTCTCACAGAGACATCATCAACACTTGTCACCTCTTTGTCTCTTCCAGTGGCTCAACAGGTACATTGAGATACCTCATAGGTTTTGCCTCTCACAGAAGGGACTTGCATTTCTGAGATATGTGCTTGAGGGATAAATTAGTCTAAAATTTCCTTTCTCTTCCTATTTGCCCTCGTCATCTTCTCTCTCTCGGGGCAGCATGGAATTTACAGAAAGACAAGGGGATTTTCAGGTCACTGCACTCAACAAAAATGTGTGCAATCTTGTTATTTTTCTAGGGCAGAGTTGGATCTTGTAGCAGGTTTGCTGCTACATCTCCTATCTGCCAGCACCTGATAACCAGACATTAAAATGTGTTACTCAATAGATTAATCTGATTCAAGGACCAAGGATCAACCTCAAGTTGATCAAAACTGGAACTTGAGATAGGAGAGGAAATAACTAGGTGAAAGGTCTGAAGCCCAAGGCAAGGCTTCACAAGGCAGCCTTGACTACTCCTTGCATGCCCCATCTTGGCAGAGCACAGAAGACTTAAAAAGAAAAAAAAAACCTAACAAACAAAAAAACCAACCAACAAAAGAAAAAAACAACACCACCAAAAACAACCAACAAAACACCCCCGCTACTACACAAACAAACAAACAAAAAACCAACTAGGCTACACGTCCTCTCACTCCATAAGAAAGCACTATACAATTTCAAGCTGTCTTCCTTTTGGTAAAATATCTTGGTTTTACATAACTCAGTGTTCCCAAATACTGTGGGAAGACTGGGAGTCTTTTGGTTTTGAACCTCTGTGAATACTAAATGTATTCAAGCAACTGCAAGGCTCACGTTAACAATGCTTTTAGTGAAAATGGTGGGAACTTCAGAAAACATATTCATAGAGCAATTCTGTGTAATCAAGGTCAGAGTGTCCTGGCAGCAACTCTTTGCATGCCTGCAACAGAAGGCACAGTACTTTTCCTGTGTGGGAGTTAAGGAGTCTAAAAGCAGTATTTGAAGAAAATAAGAAGAATAAGGACAACTGAACATCTGTCAATATGCATTTTATCCAAGGGCCACCAAGATGTTTAGAGGGATGAAGCACCTTTCCTATGAGGAGAGGCTGAGAGAATTGGGATTGTTCAACTTTGAGAAGTGAAGACTTTAGACTGAATTAATATGGTCTGCAGCAGCTGAAGGGAACCTACAAGAAAGGTGAAGAGAGATTTTTACAAGAGCATTTAGTGATTAGATGGGGAGAATGGCTTCAGACTGAAACTGTAAGTTTAGATGAGATATTAGGAAGAAACTCTCCATTGTGAGGAAGGTGAAGCACTGGAATAGGTTTTTGACAGAAACTGTGGATGCCCCAGCCCTGGAAGTGTTCAGGGCCAGGTTGCATGGGCAATTTGGATGGGCAGATTGCTTACAGATTGCTGTGAGCAATCTGGTACAGTGATAGGTATCCCTGCCCATGGCAGGGGATTGGAACTGAATGGTCTTTATGGCCCCTTCCAACCCAAACCATTCTATGATTCTGTGACAGCTCCCCAGACAGCCTAGTGATGTGGCAAGTATGGCCTAAAGACTTCTTTTCAGCTTGCACTGCTAGGAAAGACAGGGTAGACATAACCTTTTTTTTTAGCAAATCAAATTTGAAAATGCCTCAGCAGCACAAACACCTGATCTACAAATCAAGCCCAGGACCAGGTATTGCTGCTAGGCTGAGCATGCCATCATCTGACTTGTGCATGGAAGCACTTGCCTAAGGAAGGCAAAAACAAAAGTTCTGTATATATCTGCATGGCTAAATATTGCACAGTTTGGAAAAGTTGGATGTGATTACATTCACTTCCTTTCTAATAAGAAAATAATTTGACACAGACACACATTACACCTTTCTAAGCCACATCCTGCTTCATTAGCTAGGCTCAGATAAAAATCAGTGCAGAGTTATGCCGATGTCTTGTAAAATTAGTTACTGTGCTGTCTGCAGTAAGGACCACATGCTGAGTTCCAAATCTCCCCGAGAGTATTTTCTGCTTTGCAGATGGTCATACTGTGGAGTCATTTTCTTGGCACAAAACATGTTGCATATTTTGAATATAATTCCAGTATTCAAGTGCATTGAGTAAAAAGATCTGATTTTTCTGAGGTTGACCTATACTGCTTTAAAGTGGTTTGACATCTGAGAAAATAAAAAGGACATTTTACATTGCCATTTAGTTCCATTAAAAAGGCTAATGCCCTGGTATCATTCATAGCTTTAGTGATATTTTATTCTGTTATACAATGTAGTCCACTCAGGAAGTTCAAATGTGTTCCTCTATGAAACATCATCACATGAAAAGACCCTCAATTTTTGATTGTGCTGTTCCTGTTATTAATTAATATGATTTAATTTATTAAACCCCAGAATTCTGGAATTCATATTTCAGGGAAATTACATACACATAGAAAAAGCACAGATTTTCCCAGCATATTTGGAAAAAGTAAAACCATCTCAAATAATGAGATGAGAAAATGTGAGTCTGAAAGGTTTTGTATCAAAATATTTAAAACCTACTAATACTCACTTGTTAAGATATTCTAGTGTCCTGTAGTTCCTGAGTTTACTTTTCCCCACCTCAAAAGCTTAGAACTTCACAGGTTGAAAAACAGACAGCAGAAGACTGACTTTCTAAATGGAAGAACTTTCAGAAGGTTCCCAGTTATTTTCTAACAGTACTAAGTTCCTGTCAATTTTAATCATTACCAAGTATTGTGCCATTATTTACTGAGAAGAAACAAAGTCTGTACCAAGTTTCAAAATAACTTGCTTCTGAGAAAATAATTTAAATAAAAAGAAACAGAGACCAACAATATATTTTTAGAAGTCTGTTTAATAACGGATATATTTTTTGTTCATTTGCAAAACAGGCAAAATGAGCATGTGCTGTCTGAAGTAGCACAGGGGACATTCACAACCTCTGAAGACTAAACCAGTATTTGACAGCAGATTGACCATGTCTGGAGGATGCAAGGCTGAAGAAGTAGCTAAGGAGAATGAATCAAGGTTATGGAAAGAAATGGAAGGCTAACTGTGGTGAAGATTCTACTGCCATGAATCCAGAGTACCGTGCAGCAGCACCCCGGCGGGGAAACTCCCACAGAAACTGGTGCAGAGACCAAGACATGCCATGTGTTACCATCCTGACTGAAGTGAAGCCTGTCTTCATGGGAAACCTGGAAGAAAACTTTTGTGGAACAAGGTGGCATCAAGAAGATGCGTCAAACAAGCTGATGTCTCTTGTAGAGGAAGGAGACGATAACTCTTCTTTTTCCTTTTGTCAGCTCCCAGTTCTGTTTCTTCAAATGGAGTTTTCTCAAATGTAGAAAATCTAAAAGCAGAAAATGAAAGGAAGCTGGCCAACTTAATTTTTGGTTTACTGAATAACTTTATACACTCAAGTGACTGGCTTTGAAAACCATGTCATTAAATACGCAGTATGCAATCTATCTAATGATAGTTATTCTTATGCTCCTGCATCTTCAGTGTGAGACTTCCATTAATCTCCTAAGAGAAACCAATGCAGTTTGAAGGACACTTTGGTTTCATTGGCAAAGAAACTCTTTATCCATTGACATGCTCAGTGCTCTGTTCTCAGTATTTACAGATGACATAACTTTTTAAGGAATGTTTTATACAATTTCTGTACAATTTATACTTTCTTCCATAACATGCAAGTAAGTTTCAGAAAACTCAGTTTCATTCTCAGTAACATTGAAATCTACTTGATCTTGATGATTTCTTCCAATACAAAAGTTCTGAATAATGGTCTTATTTTAAAAAATGTAGAGTGAAACTTGGTTATCCTACTAGCACAACTTAACTATATCTCTTAACTCTGCATGCATATACAGCTTTGTTGAACATAAAGTAAGGGCATATAAAACCTTAGTTTTGAATGTACAGCTACAAAACCTTCCTTATAGTCAACCTTCTAACTGTCAAGAATATAGTCAATGACACCAAAAATACCTAACAAAAAGTACTTTAAGGTTTACATGTGCTAAGTAGCTCAATCCCTTAGCATCTTTTATGACTTTCAGGCTTTTTTCCACTCAGACTGGTCTCTAGCTACTGTCCTGGTCAGAGAAATGAAGAAAGAAATTAAAACTGTCTTCTGTTGCTAAATCAGGTTCATAGTAATCTCCAAACTGGTCCCAGCCTCAGGTCATTTACTAAAGTATTTTCTCTCAAAGAGTAGATATTAGCAGATATATCAAAGGCAGACACAGGAAACTTTACAGAAGTAGAGTGAAAACATTTAGCCTAACAAATATTTTTCTCTAATGCCTAACTGACTTCATGTTTAAAGGAAGACTTTGGAAAAGTATCTTACACAGAGCTCTCTCTGTGTCAGATAGATGACACTTTATAAATATCTGGGCTGTGTTTGCCAAAAAGGACCGTTCAGCATTGATGAACTGTCTTGTGTGACTGCACATGTCATGAGAACACCACACACAAATTCCTTATGCCATCAATTATTTGTGTAATCAAGCTGCCAGGTGCTGTTAGCAGAAATTGAGAGTGTTTTGGTTTCCAGATTTCTGCCATTTGTTAGCTTTGTACTGCACATGAAGACCACTCTGCTTTAGATCCTGGATCTGCAGACCAATGAGGAGTCATCATCTCTCTGAAAATCCAGGATACAGTGACATCCGTCACTGCTTCCCTGACTATTTGGCTTCCAACTTTCCATCCTCCAAGAGGCTCCTTGTTTTCTTACAAAGGCACATGGACTTGGGGAGTTCAATTAATTGCTCTCATTCTGGCTTGGCATTACCATATATTAGTAAAATTATTCCAAATATTAGGTAACAATTTACTGCATTGAAAAGGAAAGATTCCAGTCTTAGGCACGCAAAAACCTACCCCATTCTATTCTACCCTATTCTACCTCATTTCTGTGCTAATAACAGCTTAACTAGCAAGTGTAAATTATTCTCAAACTATCAAGCACTATAGCTGCCATTGTCCTGCTCAGAGGTATGCTGTACAAATTATAAGGATGTCGCCATCCGCTTTTGAGACTTCTGAACCAAGTAGCAGCTAGCACATCATGCTTCCCAGAGCTTTGACAGTGAAGTGACTGTGCCAACCTCTTCCTGCAACTGCAAATGGTCTATGAGTTCCGCCATCTCCTAACGCCACCCCACACTCAGAGTTCACACGGAAGAAGGCAGAGACAAAACACCTTAACTTAACTCACCTTTAAGCATGACAGCATGTTAAGGAGGACGCTGAATACAGAACTCATTGCAGATAACAGATTACCTATTTGCCTTCAAGAATCACAGGAGACACATTCTTGCTTTGCAATGTCTTTTTTTGCAATGTCTTCCACCCTTTTCTTCAGTGATGCTTGCTGACAATTTCTGCAAACAACAAAGATATAGGTGAAACACTACATCAACTAAACTGTTTCATATTGTTTAGCATTGGACTCAAATACAGCTCTAACATTTGGATTTCCACCATCTCTCCTCCAGGGATATTGCCATAAATGGATTTGGTTTAATAATTTTATTAATAAAATTCAGGCCTCAAATTTGGAGAGGAATATTTTTAAAGCTGTTGACACCAATAGAGTTAATGTAGAGTACTGGGATCAGAGTTTGGATTTGGGTCCACTGCTGGTATGAAGTATTTCCATTCTCTGACTTATTGCTAGTAAAACAAAATGCAATGTAATATTTTACATGGCATGGGGAGGTGTGACTTTATGATGCTGCATGCAGTAAACTGACGGCATTCAATTAAATGCCAATGAACATGCATACTTGTCGTTCAGTCTCAGATGTACAACAAACAGTGCATGCAACATCTAATTGAAGCCAGTGCCTGTCATTCATGTATACAACACAAAAGTGAGGACCCATTGTCCTACTATAGCTTTAACAATGAGCATGCAAACATATGACATGAACTGCAAACACTGCACATGTTGCAAAAAAATTTTACCTGATTTTTAACTTTTGTTTTTACAAAAAGCTTGAAGCTTGGCCAAAGCCTGGCCAAAGAAGCTTAAGAGTGGCCCCTTTCTATGACAATGATGGTAGGTTTCGGATGAACTTTAACCACTTGACACCCGTGGTTAGCTCAGTAGTCTTGTCTGCTAGTCCTCCTGTTCCTCCACTATGTTGACAATTAAATGCTTTTGTTTGTCTTGATACCCAAGAAAGTCATCTTGACTTCACATGTGTTACAAGAATTATCACACGTGGATTCAGCTGGCTTTCATTTATCATTATGTGTAACAGCTGACCGTTGTCTGGCGCATCCTCTTATTTGCTCAAGGATTCACATGATATTACATTCATTAAAGGAAAGAATAAATACAATACAACTGATTAATACTACTCTGGTTCTTCTATTTCCCCTGTAGTAAGAGAATCTTGAGATTTCATATGTGTAATGATAAAGGTAAAAAACTGTTAGAAATTTTACACAACTGTTCATTTTTCCTTCAATTCAAAATTAGGGCAGTAATACCACTGCAAGGAACCACCAAGGTTATTAAGATCTGATGAAGAATATGCCAAGTTAAAGTGTTTGCTCACTGCTCTCACATGAAGATAAATTTATTGGTGCAAGTTTTAACATTATATTGTACAAAAATGAAAGGGCAAAATAAATACAAGTTACAGGATAGGATAGCTAAGACAGCATTAGATGGCAAAAGTTGATATTTCACAGGACTGCAATAAGGAAGGAAAGGCTGCTGACCAAAGTATTTACTCTGGGGCTTTGATGTAGTTCCTGAAATTGAAGCCAAAGTTCTTCATTTGTCAGATATGTCTATGCATGCACACTGATGTATATACTTTCCTAATGCATTATAACAGCTGTGATTTCAAAGCCATTCAAATTATCTACACAACCTTTTCCCATGAATTTCTTACCTCTAATTCACCAGATAAGTGGAAATCTCAGTCCAATTTTTAAGTAATTTCTAAGTGCTCACTCAACAATTTAAGTGCCATTTACAAGCACTAATTCATTTAATCATAGAAATGTCTGTGACTGGGACTAACAGTTTGTCTAAAATGACACCGGGAGTTTTCAAGCAGAGCAGGAGATTACATCTTACCCTCCCATTACTGAGCCCCACAAGTTTTTCTTCTAGGAACTGATGCTGCTTATTTTACTTTTGGGGATTTGCTCATCCTCAAAGCAGAAAGAGATATAAAGCGGCATATGGAATAACTTGAAGGCAGAAAACAGGCAAACTTAGGATTTCTAATAACTGACTTCCTATCTTTAAGCTCTGAAATGTGGAGAAAAAGTAAGGTTAAGAAAGGAAGCAGGGACAGGTATGCGATACAGTGCTAGAAGGGGAGTAAGTGCTTTGGATGTGTCAGACATGATGCCTACTTATTAGGAAGAAATGCATCCAGGCTTTCACAATAAATCAAGTAATTTGACTCATTTTTTTCTTTATTTTTTTTTTTAATAATACTGCATAATGCCAGAAGTCATATCAGACCAAGACAGATCACTTTCTACTATGACTGGTTTTGAAAGGTCTTGAAAAAATAACAGATCCAGCAGGTGTGATGCATGCAGTAGGATAATTTTATAAAGTTGTGGGTCAGAAAGGGACTGCAGCTGCTGTGACATGTGGTTTTCTGATTAGAGAAAACAGCACAGAGAGGTTTACACAGAGAAGGTTTTACTTCAGGTATGGCCCTTGGCTCCTTGGCTGCTGCAGTCTCAGCTAACGCTACAGACCTAAGCCTTGGCCACACCACATCAGGCTACCAGGAGAGTTTTCTTTTACTGGTGGCAAACTGCAGAGAAATCAGCAATGGACATGCCTGAAAATACATGTATGATGTAGTAGACATAAATGTAACTTTCGGGTGCTTTTATTTTATTCGTAATCAAAGGGCTGCACAGATGATTAGGCACCAGGTGCCTTCTTAAGAGGGAATTGGTGCCTGTAACATCAGAACATCAGCCTTATTAATTCAGTACATACCTTGAGGCCTATGTTATGTTTCTTAAAATACACCAGAAAATTAATTACCATGTGGGAATCCTAGCAATTCCTTAATATTTTCTTAATAAGCAACAGGCTTGTATGTGAACTGCTACATAACAAAGCATGTGAGTACTGAAAACCTAGGACATGACAAGGGGATGTCTAGAGCCAGATGAATTAGTGAAACGCAGATTAAGATTCTAGGTCCCAATTCAAAAGCTACCTTTTTAGGAAAAATTTTAGATCAGGAACTGCATTATGAAAATGATGAGATTTCATTGTTTTATGATAAATAGAAAACCGTAAATACAAAATAAAAAGCAAACCAGGAAGATATGGCTTTCTGCTTGAAAAAAAATATTCTGTGCTCTAGATATAATTAGAGGAAGGTGGAATAACAAAATTATTTCATGTAGTGATATATGCTATAACTTCAACAGAAAAATAATACAATTCCAAGTTTGTTTCACAGTAGAAGCCAATAAACATTTTGGTTTTTTATTGGAGGAACTACAAGGCACAGATATTTTGTTTATGTAGACCATATTGCTTCAGATCACCAAATATGCTTATGTATTCATGTCAGTGTAGTGCCTTTAAGCTAGAAAATAAGAAAAGTACAATAATATTACAATGAAAGCATACAGTAAAGGGAACTGTGCAGAAAAATTAAGATTAATTTACTTCCACATATAGAAAACAAATCAAATAATTATCACAACTGTTTCATAAGCCGGTATCACTGAATTTCCAAGTGGTAAATATTAAAGTACCAACTACATTGGAAGTACAGGTGTGCTTAAATATGAAATAATTTTCAAAGGTCACTGCTGAAATACAACAGAAATGTACATTATGCATTTCTAAAAGTACAGTAGTAAAATTATCAAATGCCTCCATAGTCTACATTGTTTGAAAAATGGGATTTGGTCATTTACCTGTCCTTTGGCTTCTATGCCTCTCATCAGTGCAGCATCTTGACAAATCAATGGTTAAATTTTTGTGAGGACTTACATGACCCAATTCAAAGCTGCTGTGTGCAGGTATAACTCAAAGTCAATGCACATAGACCATATGATTAGCATCCAAGCCTAAAAACAAGTGATTTTTCTCATTTAATAAAAGAAATATTTAGCTGTTTATGGTATGATATATGGCTTATGACAGATTTATTTATTGTCAAGTGTAAGATGCCTCAAATGGTTGAAATTCAAGCACTGTATCCAGTCATATCACTTTATATGTGTTTCCTTGAAAAGGATTTCTTTATCATTTCAATTCCAGAATTTGAAAAAGTGGTCTCCAGTTTCTAGAAGACACCATTTCTACATTCCTCTGGAATCAATGACTCAGATTTTCAAGTGAAAATGCCTGCAAAACACCATACCTGTAGTTCTCAGAAAATATTTTTCATAGAAAAAAAAAAATCATGGACATTTCTACTTCTTTAGTCTTGTACTTATATACCGCTCTTACAAAAATACCATGACACATTTAAAAGAACTGTCATAAGAATCTAATATGAACTTATTGTTTCCTGCACACAGTCTGAAAAAGTAATCATTCATCTTTTTTTTTCTTTTTTTTTTTTTTCTTGTCTCTGGTATCATTGGGGTGATATATTTTCCTTTATATTCTTTGTGCAGTTCATTATCTGAAAACTTTTCGTAAGAAATTACTATAAAACCCATAAACATGGGTGCCAAACCAGCTCCCTAGATTAATTTTGAGATCATAGATTTTAAGCATATTCTAATTCTCACTGGCTTAAAAGCCATTAAATTGGTACCCAGATAAGTGCCTTACTTGGCATAATGAACAGGCAAAAAATTTTCTAAAGTAGCTCCTGGCATATTAAAAATCCACAGAGAAAATAGTTTTTTAAGTCCTGCTGAAACTGTATTAATATTAATACCACATGAGGGATTTACATGTAAAAGCAAAATTTAGAAGTGGACTTATCATATCCAAAAATCCTTTACCACGTGTTTTGCCATCTTTCAGGCCTTTTTACTCTGCGGGCAGAATTCAGAAGTTACTTTAAAAAATGTAGTTGTACAAAATCTTACCTTGCAACCTGCATTCTAGTACTGAAGTCAAGAGATCTCATTGACCGTAAGACTTCTATACAGCCCAAGTACTGTAAAGAAAAAGAAAGAGTGGGAAAATGCATTATAATTAGACTTGAGTTCTGGGAGAAAGTGTAACTAACCATTAAAAGGCAATGTGCAATTATTATTTTTCCATTTGATTTGTCCTATGTCTAAAGCAGGTTGTTGTAATTTTGCTGTTCTATGTCACAGAATTGTTCCATAAACATTTTGTTTTATTTAAGTGTCACATTTCATTCAACATATAGTTTTATGTTTAGCCTGGTCATTGTAATACACTCAATTTATAATGCGTTGATGTGCTTTTTTTAATTTCCTTCTATCTTAATTGGTCCACTTTATATACAATCAAAGTAAAAAATAATGTTAATGAGAAAGGGAATTTATCTGCTATTGGTTAATGGAACAAAGTTAATTAAAAGGGAGAGAAGTAAGTCTCAATAAAACAAAAAAACAAAACAAAAAAAAAAAAAGCAGCTTATAACAGGGAAAGCTGAAAAGAATACCAGCAAGCAAATTTCTTAATAAACAGTTCAGGGACAGATGTGATTTAGTATTTTCATTTATTATAGTAGTAAAAAGGTAGAAAATGCTAATACTAATAACCCATGCTGGGAAATGGCTTTAACAGGGTCATTCAAGAAAGGAATTACATGAAGGTTAGCTAATATTAAGACAAGATCAGACTTTTTGTCCAAGATTTCTGCCCTGCACCTCTGTGGAAAAAAGGAAGTACCATTATGAAAGATGTTAAAATTCAACAGTATCTGTCACTGGGAGTGAGAAAAAACTGGGGTGAATCTTCTAGATTTGCTTCCAAAAGTGGGCATAACATGCATATGCTAAAGTCTACTGGAGCTAAAGTTCTTGTCAGATATCTGGATGGTGTCTTTGCACAAACTGCCTCATGACTGGCATAACCCATGGCAGTATCTTTGCAGGTAGGTTAAGCATTTAACCATACTCTTGAAAGTCCAGGGAATTGTGGAGAAGTCTGCGCATCATGAGGCTATAATGATGGTCATGATGCCATTGTAGTACTCTGTTTTTATGTCAGCTCTTATATCACTTTTATATCATTTTTTCTATCTTCACAGCATAATACAATCTATTTGGGATGAAACTAGCGCAAAAATCAAGTGAGGCCACAATTTATCCTGTTTTGGAATTTTATTTTTGTTGAAGAAATAATCTTTTAAATTGAGAATGACTGCATCAGTAACTGTAGTATGTATAATTTCAGCAAAGATTTTCCACAGAAATATGTATATCATAAAATGCTTACAGGCTGAGGGAATATCTAGTTTGTTTTCATATATCAACTATTACTTAATTTATTTCCATCAAATGCTATGAAGTCATCACAACGCTGAATAAAATTAGTTAGAACTCAACTGACTCTTATACATTAAATTGTTTGAACTTGTATTATTAGAGCACACAGTTTCTAAGAAGGGTTATCTCAAGATCTATTTCCTAGAATATTTTAGAAATCTGAAAATCTATGTTTTTTGAAAAAGTGTCATGTCTAAAGAGATCCTGGAACATGGAGCTTTCAAGCTAAAGAAAATATTCTCAAACTCTCATCTATCAAAGCAAAATTAGACAATCCTTGTACCTTACTACAAATAAATTCCCTTTTTTTACATATACTTCTGCCTG
Organism: Taeniopygia guttata; assembly: GCF_048771995.1. Classification (NCBI taxonomy): domain Eukaryota; kingdom Metazoa; phylum Chordata; class Aves; order Passeriformes; family Estrildidae; genus Taeniopygia; species Taeniopygia guttata. The sequence goes on along the minus strand of NC_133063.1, from coordinate 12,141,053 downwards.
AGTACTTAAAACATATACAACTACATGTTTATGCTCTGATGAAGGAAGTTAAGCCATTAAGTCTATTTTTAATTGTCTCAGAGGGCAATTTCATTTTCTTGGAGATTAAATTCTTTAGCATCACCTGAGATAATCAGCTGAAATCATTTAACGTGCCAATAAACAGAAATTATCAAAATTTTCTTGTTTTCTTTCTGTGACATTTTGTTTTAGTCCAGGATGCTTTCATAGATTAATTTTGTCCATTATTTATTTCACATGAGATGCTTTTGTAATTAAATATGCTGTAAATGGTATGACTATTCAAAGGTATCCCTGTGATTTCTTTGTTAAAGAAATTTCATTATTTCATCAACCTGTTAGTTTGGACCTCTCAGTACAAAAACACTCTTGGATTTCACTTGTTCCTTCACTTACCTATATTTGCCACAAGTCTTTTAAAGCAAAGTAACTGCACAAGTTTGAGAACCAGGTCCAGCATTTTGGAAGCAAACTCTGGAAGGTATTTTGACAAGTACATGCAGGCGTGCAAATAAATACATAAAAAACATGTGCACACAAGCCACTGTCAAAATAAACAGACGAATAAGTAGACAAAAACTCATAAACATACTTAGAAGACGTGCATTCAGACCCCTTTGAGTCACACTACCTGATCTGCATTAACAAAAATAGAGACAAGATCAGACTGAGGGAAGGTCAGATGGAAAAATTACCCTGTACTGGTTTTATGTATATCACGAAGACAGCTGAACACAACATAGTAAGGCTTGCAGTATTCCTGACTGATCAATGTAAAGATGGCAACTGATTTGCTGGGATAAAAGATGTGAACACTTAATCACCACAGCATGTTTTCAAGTAACAAAATTACTATAAAAACTGACATTCAAAAGGTCCAAAGGCCAACTACAGGGACATATAACTCACCTACTGCTATGCTTCAATTATTCCCCAAGACCAACACTGCTGTCTAAAAATATCCATTTGAAGTACAACCTGACAAGGATCCACAGAAAGAAGACATACAACCAAGATAGCAAGGAAATAAATTATTCATTAATTTCAACAAATAAATACCCTGATTAAAAAGAAATGCTATCTTTTGCTTTAGGCATTTGAAGAAACATTTAAAATATAGTTATAAAACAGTCTACTTCCAAAAAAAAACTCCTCTTCACCCAGTACTTAATGTATATTCTAACCAATCAACTACTGTGCACGATGAAATTTATGAGCTCCTGCTATCATCCTCCCTCTCATTGCTCAGGAGCCAAATATATCAAGATGTAGCCCACCTTGAAGTAGGAGGGTTTGGGACTACCAGTTCCAAACTTCCTTAGATAACATTCTGCCTTCTGTTGACTTTCTAATATTTGAATGAGTTTCCAGCTTGTGTACACTGAAAGGTACTATGTCCCAAGAAAAAAAAAAAATCTTTCATATGAATGAATACCTTCCCATTCAGAGGTTTTAGATTCATAACTTGTACTTTGCATGCTAAACAGTACCTTGCAGGAAGCAGAGTGCCACATACCAGTGGGACCATGCAGCTCTCATTCCATGTGGCTCCAATACCCTTATTAGTTACGGTTTTGACAGGTTAGTGTAAGAGAAGGCTACATGTCTCATACTTCTGTTTTGTCCCATATGCGAAGATTTGTTCGCATGTGGGACATTCTGTCTTCTTTATGACTCAGAAAATTCCTGTACAGTAACAAAAACTTTTAACTGAAGGCTGTATAAAAGAGGATATTGAGATCTCTCAACACTTCTCAGAAACTGACATGAATGCTGACTGAGTGCATTTGTGTACTTGGAGACAAGATTAAAAAAAAAGAAAAGAAGAGAAAAAAAGAAAGAAAAGAGAGTAGTCACTGTCAGAGAAGCCCTTTCTTCCAGAAATATGAACAACCTTGTTTGGTGCTTCCTAACAAGCTCTTCAAAATACCAAGAAATTCTCCATTGTTGGATTGAGAAGCTGACACTAACAACAGCAATACTTTTATAAAAATGTACCAAAACTTATGCTATTATTCCATCAGGATGTAGCTCCATACAACACTGAAGCAGTCCAACCTACATACACGTCTAGCAGATGAGTGTCTGCCTTGTGCATAGCATATCTACCCATCTACTCTCAAATAAAATAGGAGCTCCTAACCTCTGAATCCAAACCTCTGATCCAAGTCTAAACTACCATGAGCACATCAAAACTACATGGGTATTCTTAGTAAATTGGGATTTACTGGTTTTAATCTGTGTAACCAGATGACCAACATCAGATCTGAGTGATTCACTACTTCGCAGCTTGTACCTGCCTTACACAAGTCATGTGAGAGATAACAGAGTTTCATCAGCAAACAGACATAACAATTTTATTACTAGACAAAAATTAGCCTGTGTCTTCAAATAGTGATGTATCTAAAGTATGCTCTAACATTGCACAGCTGCAGATAATAGCCTGGGGGTTCAAAAATTAGATTCTGATTCCTGGGGTTCTGGGTGTTGTATGGAGATCTAAGTTTCAAAGATAGAAATAAAATAAGCTGGGCAATTTACTGCAATTTTCTCACCCACGGGCTTAGGCTGTGCTTTTACTTGGCATGTGCAAAAGGGGAAAAGTGAGTATCTTTTTACTTGCCACATCTGGTTCTCATGTATATCTCAAGTCATACGCCTACATTTTCTTTCTTTTCATTTCTTAAGGGATGGGAGAATTAATTTGCTTGGTTTTGAAGGTTTTATTGTTTTACATTTTATTCTCATTCACCAAAGAGCTAGTCCAGAATTACATTATGCCATGGAAGTAAATTAGTAGTCAGTAAGAATTGACTAGTGCTAGTTAACTATGGTTGATGACTCTCTTATTTAAAAATAAATAATATTTATTTTTATTTATAATAAATAAGCTTTTCTTTCAGATTGTATTGCTACTAGTACAATATGCATTTATTTATACATCAAAGTGACAGTTTCCTCTGATTTCAGGTATTACCATTAACAGCTAAAGGAGCTTGTGTGCTGGCACTGGGAGTTTCCCAATGTACCACAATACTGAAAATTTTCTTTCAGACTTGCTATCTATCTTAAATCATATTAAGATTCATACCCAGATGCCCACTAACAAGCAGGTCCTAGTACAAAAATAATAGCAGCCCAGGACTTGATTTCAAGATAATAAGTTGCCCACATATAAAGGTGGAGACAGGCAGGATTTTTAGTAACAATATTGACGGGTGAAAAGGAGAAGAGGAAAAAAAAGAAAAGGAAAATAACCAACACAAAAGCAGCCCAAGCCAAAAGCAGCCCAAGCCATAGCTAGAGACTGCAAGATTGATAAGTATTTTATAAAATGAATTTTTCTCTTCACCAAAATAATATGGAATCAATCCTTCAATCCCTTTGATATCATATTAGATGAAATTCCCAGCTTAACTGAATTTACAATACATACTTTCTAAGCCACTGAAGTAGAGAAAGTCCACAAAAAAAATTTCTTAAAAAATTTAAAAAAACAAGTCTAAGAAGAAGCTGTAATCAGAAAGTGTTCCCTTTAATAAAATATTAAAATATTCCTTTAATAAATTTGAAGAAAATTAGTAAGTGCCACAATGCTTCCTTGCTTTTTACCTGTGCTTTACAAGAACATTTATTACCCTGTATACTGTACTGGTTTGACTGAGACGTGCACAACAAAATTACTTAACTCTGCTAATCAGCAAGACATGGGCACAAAAAGGGAAGATAGCTTATCAAAACATACATTTGCTTCTTTACTTCATATGGAAACCATAGTGTAGTTGCATGTATATTATTTATATGATTTAATTGAATTTACACTAGAAATCTTTTAAATATAGAGGTACTGCATTCATACTGAAAAAAAATGTATGTAAAGGCCCCTTATAACATCATATTCATTAACCCATTGATGTGGTTTAGCTACCCAACTGGGACTTAGATTTGGGAATCTGGAAAATCTTTCTGGACTAAATGATTAGCAAGACCTGCACTCCAATGTGCTAAAAATCTTTTTTCTTTGTTTTTGTGGGCTTTTTTGTTTGTTTCTTGTTTTGCGGGGCTTTGCTTCTTTGTTTTGTGGGGGTGTATTTCTCTGTTAATTTTCTTTTTTACTTTAAGAACTGCCCATTGCTAAGAGGGTGTTGTGAAATGTCAGGGAAACCCTTTGTCCTGCCATTATCAGGGCAAACAATTCCCCCAGACTCTGGCATTATAGAAGTCAGCAGGACACCCTCTCACTTCAGGTGCTGTTGAAAATACAAAGCACTTGATGAGCAGAAGAGGCAGCCTTTGAAAATACTGGCTACCATCAGCTGAACAGATAGCAGTGTGGTTAAAAAGAGGTCCTGCATGCACAAAACCATTCACATTTATGCTATTTTACCTAGGCACTTTCAGTAGAAGAATGGAATGGAAAATTCGTTCTGTGACATTTCTAATGTAGAGTAAGTTATAATATTAGAAAAAGCTGTGGGCAGAACCAAGGCTAGATATTCAGAGAGAAGTAAATTTTCATAAGCAGTAGTCACAGAGTTTTAAGTAAGCTGCTAGAGATTTCAGTTTCCCTGAAAAGTCTGAATAGTTTGGAATATAAATATATTTGCCTTTAAATCGTCTGCTTAACTATCACATAACACCATATTAAATTCTTATCTAGCGTGGGTGCTAAGCTAACATGCTCTCCCAGCCATGCCATAGCCCTCTGTCCTTCCCTCCCCTTGGGGCAAGACATACCTTCAGACATAGGTGCAGGTCTCAGGGGACACCTGGTGACCAAAGCCCCCATCTGTACCTCTGCCCTGTGCTCCCCTGCCACATGCAGAACAGCAAACCTGGTTGTGGAAGCAGCAATCCTGCATGAAAGAAGCACTGGCAGCCTTGTTCTGAATGAGGAAAAGGCCCTATATTTAGACAGAATCCAGCACCAAAAATGTGTCATAAACATATGCTGCCATGAAAAACAGAAAGGCTCTCTTCCGAGCTTTCATACTTTTGCAATTGGTAATTTTTACACCAGTAAGTAATCATGTACAGAACTTTAAAGTAAATCAATATTTCCCCCAAAGGTTTTTTCCTCATTAAAGAATGCATGTTCCAATCCAGATGGCACATTCTAAGGATTGATTGAGTGGAAAGGGAAAAGAAAATCTTCTTTGGGGTTCAACTACAGATAAGCCTCAACCACTCAGTGTAAATTTGTCATAACCAAATCCTCCATGAGACAAGTAAACCAACAGAGCTTTCATTCTAGTAGAAATTATAATGGATATGACTGTCAATTGCATTCCTCTTGAGAACATGTGGTCTGCTTCTACAGCAATGGATGAGAGCACAGTTCTCCCAAGAATACCTCCAAGTCTGGCCAACACCTTCCTATTTCCTCTTGTATACTAGCTTGTTTCTGTAGCAAAAATAGATTATATGTCTTAATATAATCACACTAACAATTCTTAAGCGGCAAATGATAGCCAACCCTTTCTATGAATTGTCTTACCCTGTGAAAGCATTCTGGCAGCATCTCACAATCAACTCGACAGTAAGGACTCAGAATCTCTTTTAAAAAGGCAAAAGATTCAGCTAGGAAAAGAAGATATTTTATCTTATCTCGAAAAGCAATTTCTTAAGTCAACTCTGAGGTCTCAATTCTTGCTAGAGAGGGGAAAGATATAACTGAGAAACAAATTTTGCTTCTGACTATTTTCTAATTTCCATCTTAAATGGGGTTGAAAACAAAACATCTTCAAATAAAATACTTTTTTCTTATTTCTTACTTGCAGGTGGCTGAAACAAGATTGCCAACATCATGCCCCAAAATACTTATGTAATGAAGATGCTAAATGAATAGAGGCTTCACAAGCTTTTAGAAAAATCCCATATCAGTAGTTTTGCATGAAAAATATTTCTTATGTTCTTCTTACAGAAAAATGTTTTTGCACGCAAAGCATCAGGAATGTTAGAATCAGAAGCTGACACTGGATATTTATTATATTATTTTAAATATAAACTTCCTATATTAAGCCTCAGTTTTTTGTATGGGTCAAACATTTCCCTTTAAAAAAGCTACAGTTGAGGAAAAAACACCACAAGGTTCAGTTCTAAACTGTTTAGGTTTAATTTTAAAAATACATAATACCAGTGAATGCAATTATTGCAGTGTGAACCACTTAGAGTATGCACTGCAGTAGCACAGATGAATTGCTTCATTTTCACAGCTGCATACTTTAATTCAGTGAATACTTTCCAGACTGTTTTGCTGCTACCTTGAATATCCACTAAGATATACTTCCCTTTAAAGCACCATGCAGATTAGTTCCAGCAGCTTATGTTTTGCATCAGAATTCCTTTAACACAAACACACAAAAGCTTCTGCAGACAAAACAATATGCTCCAATAGCTGGAAATCATAATTAGACATTTGAAACTGTAAATATGGACACTGTAAATATATCTAGCTTTTAAAGAACTTGTTCTTCCTCAGTCATTAGAGAGTAAGAGAGTCATTAGCAAGTAGAACTTCTTGGTGAGGACTATAATTAAACGCAGACTCAGAAGACAAAACACCTAACAGGTGCTTTTTCACCTGTATGCCAAACAAAAACCCATGTTAAGTATGTGAAATGCATATATGTTCTGCTTTCTAAACTGTGCATTTGGAGGTGTGATGTAGGAAGGACCTGTCACTGTTAAAATTGAAAATCCAAAACATGCATGGAGAAAGAGGGAGTACTTTTTAATATGAATGCCATATGTACCTCTGGTCTTCATCGAAACAGTTCAGCAATTTAACCAGATTTTTTTTCTGAGTCTTCATCAATATTTAACTCTCCTATGCTGAAGCTATAGTTTCTTGTCTTCTCAGTTAGAGTGCCCAAAAGACAACCCACACTGTGCAGAAAAAAAGGGATAAGGGGAGAAATTTTGAAGCTGGATTTAAATAATGAAAAATCCCTGGAAAGTTGCTGCTTAGACTTTCTACACAATTAATTTACCAAAAAAATTAGTAGAAGTGTAGCATCTACATGCAACATGTGGACACAAAACATGGCCCCTACATTTGGTGACAAAGGCAGTGTTTCTGAGACATTCCAATTTTTTGGGAAGTTACAGTTGTTTCTAAAATGTCCTGTGGTTCATGAAACCAGCTTGTCTATAAAAAAGAGACAATTCTGTTTCTTATTATGCTTCTTAATTACTTTATCACAGGCAAGCAGTGTCAAATGTCAGTCAGGAAAGATGTTGTTGTCCCATGAGACAGTCTCTGCGTTGTATAATTCCTAAATTAGTAAGAGCCAAAAATGGAAATAACAGTATCTTAGTGCAACAATATATCCAAAGGATGGAAATGGTGCTGAGCAAGCTTAGACAATATCTTAAGATAAAATATCTCTCTTTTGCTTTCGTCCTTGTTATTTAAGGTATTTGTTCAACTTATGTCTCTAATTTCAGAGTTTATTCTGAGGTAAAAAAAAACACCAAAGGATAAAAATACCTAACCTGTATCAGTAAATCCAATATGATGGTGCTACTAAAAAAAAAAAAAAAAAAAAAAAAAAAAAAAAAAAAAAAGCCTAGCCAGTTTTTTTCTGTCTTCCTCATGTTTGTTTCTTTGTATCACCCTATACCTTGTCTATTTTTATTTTTCATGGCTTTCGTTGCCATTTCTGTCTAATTTCAGATATGTTTTTTTTCATTTTAGCTTGTCACTTTAGTGACTTGTATTGTCTGGTTCAGCCTTTTGAGACTGAAGTCTTACCTGGCCCTACAAAAATTTATTTGAAAAACCAAGAGGAATATCTAACTTATTGAATAAGCATTCTAGATTAACCTTACTGAATTGTGCCTGATCCCTCCAGAAAACAAAGGATGACTGGAAATGTGCTTGCACCGAGTCCCATCATTATTGCCAGCACAACTCAAATGGACAGGCTTTGCCTCAGACCTGCCTGCAGCTGACAAAGATAGAGCTGTATTACATTTTGTCATAAATATATAGGATCAAATGAAATTAATATTGCATGAATATGCAGAATTGCAGAGAAGCAATACTGAATGGCTCTTTCTCTAAGAAACTTGTTTCTTTGCATGGGGGAGTAAATCACCTTGAAGGAGCATTAGTAGCTGGGGAGGCTGGTTGTCTCTGAGACTGCACCAAAGCAGATCCAAGCTTTCCCTCATTGTAAACAAGAAAATTTAATATTGATACTTTGTGCATTCACTTGAACTTTCAGCTACAAAATGAAGCCAGGCTGCAGCACAAGTATAGCTGTTGGATTAGTGGAGGCAAGATTTCTCTTTGGGGAAAAAAACACCCTGTCACTGGGACAAAGGAGTGCCTTGTCCCCAGCAGCACAGAAGGGCATGAGTTTTCACTGAAGATCTTGATTCATCTGTGTGTTTTCTTTGTGTTTGTAGTGGCAGATATTTACATTGGGCACATGATATTCTTACTGTAAACACTGTTGGAAGACAAATAAAGAAACCAACAAGGAAAAGCAGAGTTGTGCCTGAACACAATTTTACCTCCTACACTGACCAGCTAAATTCATTTAGGGATTTTAAAACTGGAGGACACACATAACTATCAGGATAAATAACTAGCAAGAGTATAATTTTTGTTTTAAACAGAAATTCTCCATGCAAACACTCCAAATGTACTGGAGAACAGACATTCATGTTGACGGCGTAATCCTTCAAATCTGAAATCAATACATGCTTTGCTTTCTACAGAAGGAAAAAAAGTGTGCAAATGTACAGTAATAGTACTTGATTCATGTAATTAGAATAATATTATAATTAAACACTCTATAACATGATTTCTGCTTGTAGAATCTGATCTAATTTCTCTGAGAAATGCTCTTTTCCTATTATTGGGCTGTACAACAGACCCTCAGTATTTCAGGTCCATGAAGATCAAAAGAAAGGTTTGAAAGAGCAACAGGCAACAATATCATTCTTTCACAGTTCAAATAACAGTGCAGGAAAATGGAAAGGACACTAGTTGATCTCTCAGGAATAAGGTACAATAGGAGGGATTAATTACTTAAACAAATGCTGTATTCGTCACTCTCTCCCCTAATCTGCATGGATGCAGCTCTAAAACCCACAGTGATAAGCAGTTTCATTAGTCTTTGTTAACATTGTTTGTGTACCTGAGTTGAGGGTAGCAGACTCTGAACTAAAAAGTCATTATTCAATCATATTATTACCATATGGCTGAAACACACAACACATTTCTGAAACATGTAAACCTCATTACAAACAGGATGCTCTGGGACTATGGTTTGGGGTTTTTTTAATTAGATACACAAAAGCCAAATGATCAGTGATTAACCAACAGTAGTACCTGAATTTGACTGACAAAAATTGAAATTAAATCTGATTAAAAGAAACCCAAACAAACTTGTAAAAGTATTTTTTTTTTCCAAAAAGAAGATAAATCTAACCAAAAAGAGAAATGAAAAAGCTTTGCTGTAAAGTTTGGGGGTTTTTTTTGTCTTTTGGTTTTTTTGTTTTGTTTTGTTTTTTGGTGGTTTGTTTTTGGTTTTGGTTTTGGTTTTTTTTTTTTAATGAGAGTAAATTAATTCTGGCTAAAGCAGAAAGGGGGAAAAAAAAACAGAAACATTTTTCCAAAGAGCCCTGAAGTCTTCTAGAGGAAGGCGACATATGATGCAGTTTCCACTCTGTTATCTCTATTTAAGGCTGTGCTCTGCAGTCTGGGTTAGCCACTAAAGAGACACAGCAATTCAGTCCATCCCTAAGCACACACTTAACTTCTAATGTAAAAACGTAGCTTCAATTATTTCAATGAGAATGCTTCTGTAGACAGTGTCATGCAGGAATGTGTGCAGAACTGTAGCCTTTACCTGGTGATGTGTTTGAACAGCTTCACAATGATGTCTGTTTTCCACATCAGAAATAAACTGCTATTATTCCCTCACAAGGAATGGAAGTGTCAGAATGTTAAAGAAATAATTGAAGTTAGGATTATATTCTTTAAATACTTTGCTATAATAATAATAATAATTTATTGTCCTTTTTATTGAAATATAATTTGCCTGACTTGCAGTAATTCTTTTGGATGAAATAGTTCTTCCTTCCTCTTTTTCAGATACTATATTTCTATCTGGTTTTTAACAATATACTTACTCAGGTCTGTTCTATACTACTGTGTTGGCTTTAAATCTTACTGGCTTTTTCAGATACACTTCATACAGGTATATCAAATTATACAGTATTTTTGAATTATTTGGTTTTGAACTGCTGAACAACAGCATTTTAAATGTATTGACACTTGTTACAAAATTCAGCCACAAGTTACCTAAAATGTTGTGCTCTTATTTAAATAAAATAAACTCCAAAATGTCTATAATATTACCCAGTTTTACTCAGCAGTAGATATTTATCATTTGAAGAAAATATTACATTGAAACATTTAACTGTTGTTACATTAGTCAGGGTTTTTTTACACTTTTTTTATTCTATCTATTTATTTGTATGACAACATGAAGACTTATAATCTCTTCCTGTAGTATTCATTTCTACTATAGGGAAAGCACTGAGCTCTTTAAAGACTTCCAGCACAGCAAACTACTCCCTTATTTTTTTTCTTTTTCATTAATTCATTATTTGTTAAACAGCCCATCAGTAGTATTAAGTAAGGTATCAGTACCTGACTACTTATGTCCTCAGTATGGTTATGGTCATTGTCTAATTTGTTATTAAAATGTTTGTTAGGATTGGTTTTTTGCAAAAAAATATGTTATAATATAAAAAAATGCAACAGGAAATCCATGGGGAGTAAAAGACTTAGAAAGTGCCAGCACTTTTGTGGTTGAAAACAATTCCATTGCAGCAGACCATGGAGATCAGAATATAGCTACACTTTACCATAAACCTGCATCCTTTTTAAGCATTAGAATTGCACTGCCTATTTTAAAAAACTACTAATATGTAAAAATGTGGGAACAGCTGTGAAGTTTCAGCTTTTTTATACATTGCATATAGGAATTTTGAAATTTTACTACTACTGTAGAAGATTCCAATATGAGCTAATGAGCTATCAAACTGCCCAGTAGTTACAACTAGCCCCATCCCATGGCAATTTTTTTCTTTTAAATGTGGATTGCTGAGAAAATTGTAACCCAGTGGACATTTGCCAAAAAAAAAAAAAAAAAAGGCTTTGCTGTTTAATAACAAATATAATTTTTGTCTCATTTAACAAATGGCATATGTAATTTTCTGAAAGGGATATGGTACTAATTAAACATGGTATTAGTCCCAAAGACAGTCAACAGTCAGTATAGCCATGAGGTATCCAAGGAATGTTTCCCCTAAGTATATATTATCTGTGTATTGATTTGATGGTCTGATTGGATAAAAGCCTTGGTAGCAAACAATGTTTAAGGATTTGGGAACTGCTCTTCTATTCTTATCCATATGAATGCTGCAGTTGCCAAGGAAAACTGAGATAGTTAATAAGCAAGCAAATTAGGAACTAATCAGGATCAGTTTATTTTCATTCATTCATTGACCACTTATTTTGGTGTCTATTTTCAATCTTTGCTTTTACATTTAGATCACTGTGCTGCAATTCTTATACCAGAAACCACAAATTTAACAGTCCTATTTTTTTAATAAAAAAGAATACACTAGATTTCATGTATTTTAATGACTAACAAGCTACTAAGAAACACCTAAAAGTAAATTGTTTGATTTACTTTGAAAATTCTTGTATATACAGTGTGTATAAACATACTTTCATATACCCATCATCAATAGCACTAATTAAATATTTGTTCTACTATCTCAGGTATGGGTAAATTACTAACTGTAAATGTTAGTCCACCTCTATATAACTTTAATTCTGTTTTCAATTCAAAGATATCAGCTTCCTCTAGCATATAGTAGGTAAACTACTGAAAGGATTAAGAAATTGAATGCTGTGTTTCTTCTGATTCATAATGATCACTTCAGGTAAAACTAACAGCAGCAGTGTATTCCCACAGCTCTCATTTGGCTTATACTATCCTAAGCAAAATAAAAAGTAAAATGGTTGAGTTGCTTGAGCTAATGTGAAAATGGTAAATGACCTTCTGTTAACCAGAGTATTTCTGTGCAAAAGAACATCAGAGTCTCAAGACCACTATGTCTAGCTTCAGTTGGTTATTTTTATTGAGACACTTCTTGAAGAGTAACAGAGCAGCAGTTTGAGTCTTGAAAAGTAGAACTGACTCCTTTGTAGTCCCAGTAAATTTCAGAGTAGTAAAAAAGGCATACAATTTCAATAGTGCTCTGAATTGGCCAACTTACTCAATCTACCACCACCTGCTAAATCTATTATCACCATTAACACAAAGAAATGGAAACTGCTTCCTAGTCCCCCAACAGCTAAATATGCACTCTGCTTTTGATAATAAGACTTGAGAAAAAGCAGTGAGAGTTAAGTAACAAGGGTGTCACTCAGTTTTAAAGCATCCCAAAATAAAGCCACCTGTGACTCTTACACCTAAAATAAGAGGACACTAAAAATAGACCTGCAATATTAATAGCCTGCTGCAAAACAGTTTAACACTTAAGATACAAAAGCCTCTTGGCAAATGAAACATGGCAACTGAAGAATGAATTCTGGACAATAATATCATTTTTGCACTTTCTGCACACTACGCTGAAAACTGTAACCAAACTCTTACCTAACTACAAAAAACATTGCACATACACTTATCTTGAAGGCTCTACATTAACAGGTGGTTTTAAAAATATTTTCAAAGCATATGGAAACATTAAGTTTACCCTGTAAACTTAAGATCCTCTGCTCTTGATATGCTGTATCAATGAACTGAAAAGAGCAATAACATTTAAAGTAGCTGAATGCTCATTACGTAAAACAAGCTGCATTTTCCTTCTCTACCCACATTATTTCTAATTGTGAAACAGAATAAGAATTGTGCTTTCTACCTTACAGGTCTAAGATTTCAAATATCATTTCATTTTAAAAAAACACTTGCCTTTAGAGGATTTTACAACTGAAAAATTCATGCATGATTAACAGCTCTCCTCACATCAGGGAGTCTTTCTTTCCTCCTGTATATTGCACCAGACATATTGAAAGCCTACGTATCCAAGATATATACAGTATGCTTGATAACACTGAAAACATAAATTAAATTAGAAGAGGGCTAAAAAATCCAGATCAAATCAGCTTTTAGTTTAGGAAGAAGGTTTTTATACAGCTGTAGAATATTATTTGCAGGATTGCTTTAATGTAACAAATGAACTCAGCTTCCCAAACCTTCCTTTCTTCATTTACATTTAATGTATTATGCAACCACAAAAAAAATACAAATAGAGATCCTTTCAGCCTGACTATCCTGTCAGCAAAACCAGCAGAGAATTTTTCATTGATAAAAACAGAGAATGGAAGAAAACAGACCAACCTTCACAATGTACGTCACACCAGGTCCCAGGATCTTCTCACTCGAGTGCAGCCATCCTCGAGAGGATTTATTGACAAAACTGCTAGTTTGATTCCAATCTTCACTTCCCAGGTGCATTTCCTCTAACCGTGCTTTTTTCCCCATACTCATCTTGCTCATGTCCTGCTGAGAACACGAAGTGGCAGAGACAAGGTTACATGTGTTGTCTGAAGCCCCTGCTGCTGAACTAGAAGCACTCGAGCTTCCCTGCAATTTGGAGACAGCAAGCTCCTTTACTGCAGAGGAGAGGTTTTTGATACCCAAAAGGCTGCCCGTGCTAGAGAGTTTCAAGTGGGACACTTTATGGATGAGGGTACACAGGGTGGTGGGTCCATCTTCTTGGTCCTTGCGGAGAACCTCTGGTGAGACCAGGTACGAAGGTGATGCTGAAGTTGTAGCAACTGCTGAGACTTTGCTGTTCATGGGCAAATTGTGAATAAGATCGTCAACAGATGTCACAGAATCATTCCTGAAGCGGTTATACTTGGTACGTTGAAGCATGCCCTTCTATCTGCTTTCCTGCATATGTTCTGGCAAATCTGATGCCAGTGCAGGAGATGCCTGTACTAACATAGCAAGCAATTCATAACGGCACGGAGGGTTAACAAGAGTTTAGGGTAAAAAAGAAAAGAGCATAAGGAAAAATGAAAAAAGATATATTTTTAAGAAATTTCTTTTGGTTCCTTGTTCAGGTTGGGTGAAGTAACAGTTTTCTGTGACTGAGATCCCAGTCCTGCTTAGAGCTGCCAACTCGCTCACAGCAAAAGCATGACTCACACAAATGAGAAGGACCCTTTTCAACAAAAGGCTGTGAACACTGCAAATCACTTCCTGTAGCCAAAAAAAAAGGAGAGAGAAGGAAAAAAAAAACCCACATCCACCCACTTACAGCACACTAGCACCAATCAATTCTCAAATTCCCTTTTCCTATCTTCTCAAACAGATACTTCCTCCCAACCTTTAATTCCTATCCCCTCCCACTACCCTTTTAGTACCAAAGGCAATTACCTTTATGAAACACCACACTTTATTCATCTGTTAAAATTTTCTTACACCTCACATATTTGTGAATCTATAAAGAAATCACAATTAGATAGCAAACATCTGGATGATATTTGCATACATATAATCCTCCTCTCCTGCCACTGCAGCAGAACACAGACACCTTAAAGGTTTTCAGAACAGATGAACAGAACTAAAGAATATATACATTTTTTTTCCACAAAAGCAGCCTAATAGTGCCTTTTTGTCAATGCTGTCCCTCACAGAAACTACTATATTCAAATTTTGACAGAGAAAGAAATCCTTCTTCCCTGTTATTTCACAAGAACATTCTATTTTAATGCAGGAATTACATAAGTACCTATGTGTGAGGAAAAGTATTTTTCTGATGTCCAAAAAACAGGCTTAATAGACGTTTTTTCTTTCACAATTGATATTCACTCCGAAGAAAGACATGAAGAGGATCTTCAATTCACTGGAATGTTTGATTCAGTTCTGAGAACCTGAAAGAACCCTGAGAGAATATTAAAAAGTCCAGGTAGCAGCAAACTGACACCCTGCAGTGAGGAAAAAAAAAAAAAAGCCTTTATTAAGAATAAATGTCAGTCACAAACACTTGATCTGGAGAAGTAGCAAAACATGCAGAAAACAGGTATTTAATTTCTCCTGCAATTTATTTAGAAGTCCAAATGTGTACAGCATTGTGATACACAATGCCCATCATAAGCCATATGGCTTTTTCCTATAAATCAATCTGCTTTGCAAAACATTTTTTTTGGATGTAGGACAACACACTGCATTATAAACAAATTCAGATCAGAGAAGTTGCATAGTACAATTTTTTTAAAATAAATTACTAACTGCAGCACAAATTAAAGGAAAAAAAGCCTATGGAATTCCTTCCTCCTCCGAAGACTAAAGCCTGCAGTATACAAACTGCAAACACAGTGGAACAGCCGGCTTAAATACAGGTATTTAATTAGTATATTCATGACATACTGAATTAAGTCAGCACCTCTTATCCCAGCAGTGATGAATAATGGCAATATCCTAGTCAATGTAAAGCAGTTTTCTACTGATCTGCAGAAGAGCCTTTCATCACCACGCTGCAAACCTGCTATAGCATCCTCACAGCATTCATTCCTCTCGTCATCCTCCTAGCACAGCAACAGCAAATATACACACCACAGCCTATTTTTACGTGTCTCTACTGCCCAGAAAACCCTACAGCTCCCGAATGGCTCTCTTGGTTAGAAGCGGCCAGCAGGACTGCAAAATGTGAATGAGATGCTGCGCGAGTGAATGAAAGGGCTGGCTAGCATCCCCACATTTCTGTGAATGAAGCGAGGCCTCGCAGCCTCTGCCAGGCAATCCCTTGGGTGCTCACCAGCCCAGCCAATACCAGCCGGCTCCGATGACTCATTCAGCAAAGCTTTGCTAAATAGTGGAAGATCCCATTTCCAGCGCAGGCGGCACCTTTTTTTGCTGCAGCGCCAGAAAATGCAGCCGGCCTGTCAGCAGCCGGGAGGGAGTCGCGAAGCCCCTGCAGAAAACAGGGTGCTGCCAGAAAAATACCTGGGGTGTCCACAGGAGTACCGGGTTTGGAAAACAGTGTGGAGCCTGATCCTTGTTTCTCCCCGACTGTGTTCATTCAGCCAATTCATTTACATCCAGGATAGGAACATGAATGTGCACATTTTGTTTGATATTCGACTGCTCTCTGTGCACCCGCAGATTCACAGATTTTACAGGTTTGTCTTCAGAGACCTCTGACAAAAAAAAAAAAAAAGCAAAGAAAAAAACAAAAAAAAAACCAAACAAGCAAAGAAACCCCACAACAAACAAACAAACAAAACCCAAACAAAAAACCCACCCAATCAACAAACTCCCCCATAAAAATAATCACAAAAGCAATCCCAAAGCTCTCCTTGAAAAAAAAAATTGCATATACTTTATTTCTCCCTTATTTACCCTGTTCGCACAGTAGATACTTAAAGGCAGTACGATCGTCACTCCAGGGAATGGCAGACAAAGGGAGAGCTAAAGGATGAAATCTTCCCAGAGTACCAGCAAAAGGTCTGATTTGGAAACTTTCACTGCACAGAGAAATGCTTGCAAGGCATCCATTGGATGCAGAGCTCTACCGCAAATCTGACATTAGACACTGCAGAGGAGTAGAAGCCACTGAGTTACCCCGGGCCTGAAATCCAGTGCCTATTTTAGTGTCTGATCAGGAAACTGTCTCCCTTACAAATCCAGTCCTCGGGTAGAAGAACTGAACATTTCAAAACCTTGCCTTTTGTAGTTCCAGGGACTAGAAACAGTACATAATTTTGCGCTGCAGGCAGCAGGTTCAAATCCAACTCCAGGAAATAATGAATGAAATTAGGAGGCTGTGTAATAGGCATAAACTGCAATTTAAATTAGGATCTAGCTCATTCTAGCTATTGCCAGGGCATTGATAATGTCTTCTGCATTTCCAGCACTGTGTCTGTAGTTTGCACACTGACTTTACCATGCCTGCCTTAAACAAGCTTGCTGCTATTATCTTGCAAGACAGCAAGACATTCAGAGCACTGTTTTTTCTTACTTCTATTTAGCAACCTATGCTAAGTCAGCATTTTCACCAAGTTGAAAATGAGCCTTTTTCTTTTCTTCTTTCTTCTTTTTGCAGGCCTGTAACCCAGACACTACAACACGTTTAATAAATGGCCATGGAACAATTACTCCTTTGTCAACACAGTAATAAAATGGCAGGTGGAAATTCAACGTCAGTAAGTGAAAAATAATATGTAATCCTAAAAATACATACACACTGAGAGGGTGTACACTGCCTCTGACAAAAATACAGTATTTCTTACAAACTACTGGTAAATTTGGCATCTTAGACCATTCTTTCTTTCTTGACTTTTTTTTATGTTGTTTTTTTCAGCTTTGTTTTCTTATGGATATTCTTCTTACCCTAATTCAGTTCTTGTTTCATGTCCTTTTCTTCCACCAAGCAGCTCTTAGGGGCTTATTCTTAGCTGCCACCTTTTTCCTTCTGTATCTAAACTACCTCTGCAGACTGTATTTTAGAAGCTACTAATTTTTATTAACCACAAAGAGTAAGAAAAGAAATTATGCTGGGGGTATGATTAAAGGGAGAAAGTACATTTTGCTGAGGTTTAAATGGTTTTAAATTGCTGCAAATGTAGGAGACATTGCCAATACACAAGCCAAACCAGGTAGGATGATGTGACCACCATAAAGAGGAAATACAGGGAATACAACCATGACGTTCCTCAACCTATAGTAAAAAACCCTCCAGAATGCAAAAATGTGACTTTCAGTGAACATATTCAGAGAAATGTTAATATATAATCAGAGTCGGCAAAAATACCTCGTTCCAGTAACACACTGTGGTCAAGTACAAACAACAAATAAATGCTAGAAACTGTTGAAATTCTGCTGAGATATTTGCATTTTCAGAGTTGTTGCCTGGTAGCAGTAAAATTGCTTGCAGACTAAACTGAATTTAAGAAAAATGAGAAATACCTTAACTTTGGATCCAAAAAAAACCTCTAAATGGAATTTGGGTTAGCCAAGTTATAAAAAACACTGAATATGTCAGACCAACATAAATGTAGATGTTGCTAAGGGTTTTAATACTTTACAAATTGTAGCTATAGGGCATCATAATTAAAATTCCTCCTTATGACAAGTCCTAAACAATTACTGTTGGTGTGATGCAACATTAAGCCATCAACAAATAGGATGCTCTTCCTTACATTGTAATATGACAGACACAAGTGTTAATAATCTGCTTAATAAATATTCTTGGTGAATCCTCGATATTAACAAATGGTCAATTCCTTAAATAAAAATATAGCATTTCTATAATACAAAGATTTCTAATACCCTGTGGAAACATTTCTTCTTTTGATAATTAAGATGGAAAAATATCAGCATTCTTTGCACAACACAAGATAGACATATATCAGAAATCTCTTACTCATGTATTTATTAATCAGCCTCATCCAGCCTTCTTTATGTGAGACAACCTCAGATGATGTAGTTAACAGAAAAGCAAGATAACATCAGGATAAGCTAAAAGGCATTATGATCTGACCTCTTAAGATGTATGCAGCTATTTTAATTTTTAAAAAATTAATTTCTAAACAATTCTATATGTTCTGTTTGTACATACTTAACATATCATATTCTCTATTCCTCTGTTTCTCTGATCTACCTGGACACAGAGCTCAGTTACATCCTACTGAGATTTCAAGGGGGGGCTCATTCCATAGCTGCAAGAATTATTGAAAGGCACTGTACTTCTGTACTTCTGTCAGTGCCAGACTATATACTTCTACTTCAAAATATTTTTCAGGAATCAAAGCATAGACTGGGTTCACATCACTTAGGGTTTTTTTTCCCTAATGAGTGTTTGAGTTCAACCTCAGCTTACTGTCCTATGCAAAAAACCCTGAAGGCAGGTAGGTAAAGGGTGCCATTTTCCAGTAGCAGAAAAACCAATCAACCAACCCAAAATCAAGGCACACCCCCCTTTCCCCTAAAGAACCAAAGTGAAATTAAAATTATTCTAACAAATTTTAGTTAATTTATTAAAAAAAAAAATTCCAAAACTATAAATTGGCCCCATCTTCCTTTCATCCTCACCCCTTTTCTTTCACTGGATCAGAGTTTTGCTGTTTCCGTGGCAACATTATTGCTAAGGGTGGGCTGCACCAGGAAATGGGAGCATTATCTGTGGTTTTGCAAATTATCTCTCTGGAAAACCATACTGTTGAAAGCATTACTATTCAAGATCAGTGATTATTAATCATTAATTACCAACTTCCAACTCAAATTGCATCAGTGAAATATAAAATCATGCTCTCAAATGTGCCTACAAATTTTTGAGCAGATGCTTATATTTTGAACCAGAAACAGACCCTAAACAATGTTCAGGAGGCTGTTTTTTCTGTAAGTTGGAAATACTGAAGCAATTTGGTCTTATGACATGCTCACCCATTGAAATATGGCATGAAATATTTGGAAGAAAATGAAACTTGTAATACCTTCTGCTCCATTAGTAGTGCCTGAGATTACTGCTAAAAGTCAACACACTACAAAAGTTCACAGAAAAGACGGATCTGAGTTAATACCCAAATCTGAACATGACACTGAGCTTTTGTGAGGAAGGATCAGACAGTGAAGTGCATTAAAATCTACAAACTAATACCACATCAACTCTTACAAACCCCCCGATTTTTATTATTTTCTTCTTTCAGCCAGACACTGAAACTAGATCATTAGCAGCAGTGCAACACAACTGTTTATCTTTAAAAACAGACAATCTAAAGCTTTGCCATGTCTGTTGGACTGCCTGCACCCACCTCAAAACTTTGTATATAACAGGTCTTTTCAAGCCCAAATGATCCTGTGTTTCTGTGGTTTCTCCTCTTTCTCCCGGTCCCAAGCTTCCATTCTCTGCACCAGAAGTCTCTGGTGCCTCACACTAGAGAGGGAGTCTGCCCTAAGAAATATAGCCCAGTCACATTTTCTTTTGTGCCCACAAACAGTGGCCCGGTGTACAAAATGTACTGCATTGTGAATAATGCAATGAGGGGCCCATAAACTGGCTCCATTATTCATTCATACTGATGGAAATGATGCTTCTTCTGGGCATATAGGCATTAATGTCCGTGTCCTTCCAAGAGTTTCTGTTTTAAACAATCAGAAAAACCTGTGATTTGGAGAAGAAAGCAAATAGCAACCAAGTTCACTGACAAATTATGCAACTTTTTTTGCTGTCTTCTTCATATTGAAAGCCAGTCATTTACTTGTTTGTTAGCCTAGCATCTTTTTGGTTCTCATTCATCAAATGTATGTAATAATTCAATAGTTTTCTTTTCTACATTGTAATAAGGTATCTATTTTGTAGTTTTGATAGTTTTTTTAAGTGTTTTCTTTTTATTTTGTTCATATCTTTTTTTTCCTAGGAGTGGTTTGCAAAGTTGATTTTAAAAACCCCCCTGTATATGAAATCTGACGTCACAAATTTCCTATTGATTCCAAGAGGAGTCAAATTTCAATCTCCATTTCCAAATCCAAATGGAAATCTAGGAATTTTAATTGTGCCTTTTTGTACAATATTTCTTAGGTTGTTTGCCACTCATAAAGTATGTTTATTTTTATGAAAATGTAAATGGCTTTATTTATATTTGCTTTTGAAAACCATGAAGAAATTATTTATTACTTATACAGTATAGATATAAATATGTTCCTTAACACCATAAGAAAAGTTATGCTCTAGTATCCACTAAATTGTTAGGATAGTTAAATACTAGCAAGAAGAGCAGAAATGATATATGAAAAAAGGAATAGTGAACTTTGTTGTAACTCTTGGCATCAGGAAAGGCTAACTATACCTTGTCTGAGCAGACATCAGTCTAATAAAAAAATGAAGACATTAGTTTCCCCTCCCCTAATGAAATGGTTATCATCAAAACTGTAAGAAGCAAACACCAAGAGAGAGTATAAATTACCATCTTTGTCTTAGGTCACACATCAGACCAAAATTCTGACAGCATGTATAGAGATCTAGGGACAGCAGAGCTGTTCAGACTGCATCACCTCTGCCACGTTGTCACAAAGTGCATGTTGTGTGTGGCACCTGGCTGAAGAATAACACAGAAAAAACTGCTGGGGGGTTTTGGGGGTTACTTTCAGCTAGATCAGTTCTAGACTCCAAATCACTTCAGTCACGAACAGTGAAGAGGGAGAGGAAATGAATTGCACAGGCCAGGACAAGTGTCTAATACCCACTGGCATCCACTTCACTCTGAAACAGAACCCATTAACTTATGTCACCAAACGATACAGATGCTCTTGGCAAACATGGAGCTATACACAGAGCCATTATTGATCAGCTTCAGTGCTAAAAAATTATGGCAGTTCTGCAGTAGTGGATAACAGCACCAGTGGAGGGTTATTCACAGCAGCACTCACAGCACTCATTCCCAGTGAATTAAAAATAAGGACTACTTCTACATATCACAGATGATATTATATGTTTATGCTAATGCTACTTGTTATCTGACCTGAAGTAATGGCTCACGTCTTTCTGGGCACAGTCAAATGAAAGAGGCATCTGCAGACAAGTGTATATGTGCCGGTATGCCCACATGCCTGCATGTAGTAAGGATGCATTTTTTCTTAGCTGGGTTGCTTTTCTTCCTTGCATTTGAGAGGCCTACCTTAGCTACAACAATACATATGGAAAGCAGGATGGCAAATCTGTGAAAGAGATGATAATGAGGCAGGGCTAGATGGAGGGATTTAAACATCTGTTTAAATGTTCACTTAACTGGATTGAAGTTTACAAATTACATTGCTAGTAACTAAGGAAAGGCACTAAGTGAAATGGCTGCAGATGTGAAGACTGAGAAATTCTGTTTTAAGCTTCATGAACTGAAGCAGAGCACTAGGGAGGCAAGAACCCTGAACTCTAAAAGGGACTCCAAGATTTAAAAATGTTAAGAATGGCAGAGAAATGGAAATAAACATGTGTTTAGCACCCTACTGTCATGCACAGCAGGCTGTACATTTCTTTGTTGGAGCTAAAGTATATAGTAACTTTTTCTAGGTACCCTCAGAAAATCTGTTGTCTTTGCTCAAGCAGGGCAAGCCCCTGAGAAGCTTCAGTACAATTAATGCTGTGTTAGCATGAAAACTGTTGGTATTCTGAGGGTCAGCAGTTCTCCAAAGGACTTTGGGAATATGTGCTAATACCAGATTTCAGTAACAGCAAAGACATGTAGCAAGGATGTAGAGCAGAAATGCTAGAGCAAATTTGCAAGAAAATGAAACTTTTAATTTCCAGCAGAAATGCTGGAGCAAAAACATGGTAAGTGCTTGTACAGACAAGCAGAAACCAAAGCCCAGCAGCCAAGCAAAGGCAATTGATGGGTATCCAGGTCAGAGGAGATATCAGAATGGGGAAAAATAGTCAGCTATTAGCATCTGTGGAGACATCTTACACCAACAGCCCAATCTCATAATTGCCCAGTGCCCACTTTGAATTTGGGTTCAATGAAGTCCTGGTGCCAGGATGAAGAGGTAGAGGAGAAATGCCACTGGCAGAGACAGAAAGACAGCTCACAGCTCCAGAACAGAGAGAGGAAAAAGGGATGCTGAAACCACTAGACAGCCTGAGGTCTGCTATAGCAACAAGTAAAGCAGAAGGAAAAATCCACCCAAGTGCACTGAAAACAATCAGCTTTACTACCCAGTGGCAACAGTAGTGCTGTTGTCTCCAGTTAGTTCAGGTTTAAGCGACAGCACATCTGAGACTGACAGCACACTGCCATTACAGTCAACCTGTTAGCATTGCACAGATGTTGATTGTCTGCTGTTATTATTCACTTTGACTACGATATGAAAGAGTAGTCAAAGTGAAATACTGTTATGAAATTATCATGTGCCACTGAAGCAACCTGTTACATGTCTATTCTAACAGTTATTGCTGACCACCATGAACTGCAATTAACCTTAAACTAAGACTTTATTTCAAAAACTAGCAGCACTTTATCTGTCTAGGACTATCAAGACAGTGTCATAGCAATGCTTTGTCCTACTAAAGCTGCTCCTCTAACCAAGTGCAAGAAACTTTACCAGTAAAAACACAATTTTGCACCCAACAGTGTGCAAATACTAAGCCTGCTTTTGAACAGCAGCTTACCAACATATGCTTGATTGGAATATCTAAACCAGAAGAAATCTGTTGTTTAGCTACAAGCATGAGGACTGCATGAACCAAAAAAATCCTTAAGTGCAATCAAATTGAAAACTCAACAATTAAGGCAAAATTAAGTCAAATAAAAAAAAAAATCTGCATCAGAATACATGTATATGTCTGTAATGGAGTATACATACAGACTACCATGATGAGAGTCAAATGAGAGAATAGGAGGATATTGGAAGGTTTCAGGCATAGATGGTAATGTTCCTGGATTGATACTGTTTCTTACATTTGCCAATACCATTTAATTTTGTGTTAACCATTTTTTTTTTGCCAAAACAATAGTTGGGTTTTTTTAAGAAAATACAAAATCATATTCTGCTAAAAACCCACTTCCTATATGCACATAAAAGCATAATCTATGTTTAATTGCTCTAGATGACATCTTCCTAACCCTTTCTAGTATGCAGATGGAAATGTGTACACACAACCATTCCACGGAGCTTTCAGTCACACAGAACTAACACCCGCCCTCTGCTGTCCAAGATGCAAAAATGTGCTATAGAGCACATTAATTCTCTCTAGAGCATTTGCATCTACAGGTAGCTACACAACCTCCCAGCAAATCACACACAAACGGAATAAGGAAAAGTTCCTGCAAGGCCGCACATGCTTGTTTTGGCTAGAGTAGAGTTAATTTTCACCACAATGCCAAGTATGGGGCTGTGTTTTGGATTTGTGTAGAACAGAGGATTGATAATATAGAGATGTTTTTGTTATTGCTGAGAAGGGCTTACACAGAGCCAAGGCCTTTTCTGGTTTTTGTTGTTTTGTTTTTTTTTTTTCCTATGGCCATGCTGCTGAGAAGGCTGGGGAGGCATGTGAGGCTGGGAGGAGACACAGCCAGGACGGGTGACCCCAACTGACCAAAGGGATATTCCAGACCACATGCCATCATGCTCAGGATATAAAGTGGGAGAGAGAGGAAAAGGGGGGAATGCTTGGAGTGATGGTGTCTGTCTTCCTAAGTAACCATTAAAGGTAATGGGGCCCTGCTCTGCTGGAGATTGCTGAACACCTGCCTGCCCATGGGAAGCACTGAATTAATTGCTTGTTTTGCTTTGCTTGTGTGCACAGTTTTGCCTTCCCTATTTTACAATCTGTATCCCAATCCACAGGTTTCTTACCTTTTGCCTTCCCAATTTTCCCTGATCCTACTGCTGGGGGAGTGAGCAAGCAGCTGTGCAGTACTTGGTACCTGGATGGGGTTAAACCACAGCACCATGTTACAGCAGCAGGAAGTGAGTGTGGTATCCCAACAAAAAATAAGACCACAGTTTAAAAGGACAGAAATGTCCTGCCTGTCTCGTCTGTTCAGAAGCACAGAGCAACCAGCAACCTAATTACTATTCCTGCTTCAGCTTTTTGTGCTCGTGAAAGAAAGCGGTCTATAAAATGTCATCAGTAGCTAAACCATCTTGGCTCACCCTTGAGGTGGTCCTTTGCAGCAGAAAGTATCTCTCCATCACTTAAGGAAAATAAGGGATACATGCTGCCAGGAAAGGTGATGTACATGACATATCAGCAGTGTAGGGATGATCATATGGCTGGTCTTTCTGTAATTATGCCTAATAAACCATCTTGTAATTACAAAACCACAAATAGATCAAAAGGATGACTGAAACCACCCCCCCACCCTGGTAAATTCCTGTAACATAGATAATCAAAAATAAAGAGGCTGTTTCAGGTTTTCCCTTTTATCATTATATTTTTACTTCAAGACTTTAAAAATTTGAAATTTTTCAGTACCACAGATGTCCACAGTCCTATTAATAAATAAGTACTGGGTTAAACCAGCAGAATATTAATTTGGCATCACTAGAGATGTAACCAAACTTCACCAAATGAAAATACTTTTTAATAGCTGTTAAGTGCTTTTTTGGGAAAGGTATTTATTTTCTAAACGAGCATTCATTTTGAATAGAACTCTGGCCAAAGAAAATTAAAATTTGTTCCTACCACAAAAAGCATCTACCATAAAAGCCTCCTGTATCTAGACAACGTGACTGTGAGATTCATGACCCTTTAGCCTGTTTTCCCTTCCTTGGTTACCTCTGCAGCTGCTCAGTATCCTCTATTTGCATATCATTGTTAGAGCGACAGCTAATGAAACCACTGACAAAATTCAGCCAAAAACTACAAAGGGGAGGTTTGGAAGATATTAAGTAACAATGCACTCATGGGACAAGCAGGAAGAGGAAAGGTAAAATTAAACTGATGTCTCCAGGGAGGGAGGCATCACAGTATTAGCCTGTATTTCTTAAAGTCTAATGTTTTTAATAAACATGCTTTACGTATTATCTGAGGTATTACCAGTATCACAAAACTTCACAGATAAATGTCAAGACACGCAGTATGACCCACATGGTTAGCAGGAGTTGTTTTGCTGTCATTTAACAGGAGCAAAAAGATTTTGTATATGCCACAGAGCAGTGTTTACATTTGCGATTAAGAATCATATACTCCTAAATGAATTTCTAATAAAAGTTTTAAATTTTATACATTTTTCTTTCTCTGAAATCCCAAGACTGTTCATAATGCCCTTAATTTATCTCACAATGCATGTGAACCTGCCTGTCACCCATATCTTCATGCAGACTGGGATAAACCTGTTGCAAATTCTTAAAAGAGACACTTGAGACTACCTCAGCACATCACTATACTTCAGCACACTTGCTTTTATTATGGTTATCTCATCTAGTAACTCTCAGGCTAACACTCAAAAATTTTAGATCTGAGTTTGCCAAGTTCCACATACAAAAGCAATTAGAACCAGTTCAGTTAATCCTTCATACATTCCTCTCACCATGATTATGGTCATTGTCCCTAGACAGAATATACATTACATGATTTCTCACTAGTAAGGCAAACTTCAACCACTGGTCCAGATGTTCAGCTGCACATTAATTTCAATAGCACTAAATATGACATTGTGCAATTTGCAGTTTACCAACTGGCTTGAAGTAAGCTTAACAGTTAAAAATCCCTAGAACAAAAGATAAAAAGGAGCTGCTGTTAGTATCTCCTCTAATCTTTTGTTTAACACACGGAACATGTCTTCTTTGAGTGAATTCTTCATTAGACTAGTCAGTTACTTTCAAGGAAAATAGCTGATGTTTATTAAAACTTCAGAGAGGCTGTCACAACTCTGGGCGAATTGTTGCTGTAATCAGTCACCCAATTTCTTACTATTTGTAAGCAAAATCACCAAACAAAACTACTGCATATTACACTTTTGAGCCTGTTCCTACCATGGGGAGATAAGGTCAGCACTAGGTATAGTTTTTCTGGGTAATTCTTAAGGCTTAAATCAATCACTAGTAGCTACCAGCACTGGGCATACTCCTACATTATGCAGTCTGATGATGCAGACAGATTTGCTCCCACCTGCTGTGATTCATGCAGTCCAGTCAGATAATACAGTAGCATTATTCAACAAGCTGCAGCAAGGTGGTCTAATATTGGCCCTTCTGGAATTGCCTTCTAAAATAGAGCCACATAATATTTTTAGCATAAAAAAAAAAAGTCACATGAAAAATTATCTTACTGTTTCTTTGATGATCTTCTTGCATTCAGAGAAAGGAGACAAAATATGTTTATAGATTTAATTATATATATACACACATGCTTTTCTCCCTTTCTCTGTCTCTAGCTAGTATAAAGAAGTTACAGTTTATTTCCAAGGCTATTTCTCCTCTTAGTGCATATATCTGTATTGACTCCTATTATGTCTGTAGTTTTGCTTTAATTTGAACATACTTTGTAAAGATCAAGAAGCAAATGCTGCAGGTATCTTATGTAATTCATTTTTTTCCTCATCACTGCATGATGGGAAACCATGCACATATTTTGGCTTATTAATTAATGTTGCTTCCCTCAATTCTCTCTTGAAAATCTATTTCCATTGCAGAATACCTGTGTCAGTATTTAGAGCATATCACACACTTCAGACTACCTCTTGAAATTAGCAAGAATATTAAACCAACTTTAATTTAATTAAAGAAAATGTTAGATTAAAAAATATGCAGCAGTTAGGCATGCCATTTTTTACCCTCTTAATTTGGAGTCATATCACTTCAAAATCAACATTTGATTCCATGCAACATTTGAGTGTACTTGACATGGAGATTGGTTCTGGTGTTTGTATGGTTAATCTGCTGAGTCGTGACTACTTGTAACTGTCAAATTCTCTCCAAGGATAAATAATTAAAGCTTCTGGAAGAATAAGCACACAGGAAGCAGTGGAGATTGGATGTACGTAGGTGTTGAGGGCATTAATTTTTATCCAATCGCTGAATAAAAAGCACATTATTCATGCAACCTTGTTCATTCACTGCTACGTGACCTGCACCACAATAGAAGACTGCAGCATCCAGTGCTGAATTCAAGGCATTCAAGGCAATGAGGAAAGGACTCCAACAGTACCAGCACAGAAGAGCAAAATGCTACACTGTAGGTGTAGCATGCAGCCTTTGGTTAATGCTTTAGCTCTTATGACTAATGCTAGAGTGACACAAAAATACTTTTTCTCACAGAGTATTTTTCTTTGGGTGCAGTAGAAGTAGCAAATATTAGCCTTAAGGTAGAAGGACCTTTTCCCTTTCTTTTTAGCATGTATCTCTCACATGTCGATGACAACTATCAGATAAAAAATCCAAACTCATAGCAACCAACAAACAAAAGAATTCATTAATTGGTGAAGCAAAACAAATGCAATGCCTTGTAGTATCTGTGGTACAAAACTTTTGACACAAAGTATCTCAATAAAGTGAATGCTGAAAGGTGTAAAATCTACAAAGCAATTTTAGCTGTGAAGCTCAAAAAAGCCTGTTATAAGTTCCTGAAGGTTTTTAAAGCACAAGAACAACTCCGTGTTCCAAAATAGATTCCTCCACCTTCACATTGCTATTCCTGTCCCATGTTAACTCACTACAAATTCTATCTTTGGCTTGATGCCTCATATGCCTGTTAACTAGCTACTTTTACATGTGATTGTTTATTTGCTTGAATATTTGTATACCACATACAAAGGTGAAACTCAAACAAGACTCTAGTGAAAAAAAACAACACATAAATGCTAAAAATTCGAGTATCTATAAACATTTATTGAAGTCCATGGTTACTGGAAAGCAAAGCACCTGCTAAAAGTGTTCATATCATCTCCCACAACTACCTACTCACTCTGGCATTTTTAAATACCAGATCAGTTACATCATTCTTAGTAGCAGATGTAACAGCTTCATATCTTATATCCAAGCATAGGCACAAAAGATTTTAACTCTCATTTATAATGAAAAATAATGGTCTTTTAGAAAGGCTTGAAAGCTGCAGAATTCCCTAATGACAAATATGGCTGTTTGAAATGTTATAAGAATAAAAACTCATTTTATTTTTACATAAAAACAGAACTCTCCACAGATTTCAAGCATAGGAATGAGAGAAATTTATTAGTTTCTTATCACAAACCAAAAAAAGAAACTGAAAAAGAACCAAAGGGGATTTAAAAACTAAAACCCCTGTATTTTAAATATATAAATAATGTAATTTAAATATATATCTATTTTATGTATAAAATAAATATTTTATGCGACATATGCAGAAAAAAATGAATGCAAGTGAGAAAAAGAATTAAGATTCTCCCAATATGAAAAAATAAAATCATATCTAGGCAGTCAAGAAGAAGAAAAAGACAATGAAAACAGAAATTTGTACTTATATATCAATGGTCGTAATAGAACAAATTTAATTTATAAATAATTGGTAAATTTGAAAATAGCAAAGTCCTCAAGGAAACACATTAAGCAATTTGTTGAAAAACACGAAGTTTTATCCTACTGTCAGACTTAGAGAGGTTGGATAAGCTCTCAGAACTGCGAACAGTCTTTTCAAAAGTACTGCTATCAGACACACTCAGGAAACAGCATGGAAGTTTGGATAGCAGGTCATTCCTCCTCTCCTACACCCTTATTAAAGCTAAGGAGGGCCTTGCAGAGCACATGAAGTAGGAAATTGAAAATGGCAAAGATTGTCCTTTGTGCTCTTCACTGGTCACCCTCTTCACTGAAATTCTAGTACAAAATTATATTGCTACAGGACAGGACAGGACAACATGAGATGTAATTAATCAAAAGAACATAAAATTGTCCTGTGTCCCAGTGATGTAGTACTAATGGTTACCATTGTTGTAAGACATTTGCCTTACATTTTGAAATAAATTAATCAACATTGTGATAAATCATATTATATAATTAAACACTATTAATGCTGGGAACCAAGATTACTGAGCTCCTAGGTAACGTCACATTTGTATGATGTTAAGAACTATGTGACATTATTCAGGAGAAAATAGCTTTCCTAATGTCAATAAAGAATGTAATATAATCTCCCTCTGCAGTTTCAAAATTGAAAAATGATTAACTGAATAGAAGAGTAACACAGGACTAATTCTCCATTTATCATGGCCAGGTCATAAAATGCTGGTCATATCCATGATAGGTTCATTTCAGGGCTTAGCTCAGGAAAGGTTAGTTACTTGGGAAAAGGATATTATTTCCAAGGCTATTTCTCCTCTGCTGTGAGACAGATTTTTTTGACTGCATATTTTATGGAAAAGATAATATTCTCTCAATGTTCATCACACAGATTAAAAAAAAAAAAAAGATAATTTTTTTCAACTGGCTAAGATCATATAGCTTTTATAATTCACTATTGTCATTTGTGGTATTTGTGAAAATTCAGTTCCTAGATATCAAGAGGTAAACCTACACAAGCCTTTTCTGGGAAAGAACTGGGAAAGAAATAACGGTAATGAAAGAAATTTATGAATGTTTGCTTTTAAAGTTCAGATATGCCAATGAGCATTCAATGTGTTTTAAACAGCCGCAGAAAGCTCTCTCAAGTATGGTTATGGAATCTCAGCAGAAATACAACGTGTCCATAAACAACAATACAACAGTTTTTATCCCGCCCATATATAGCACATGTTTCTGACACGTTAATATGCAGATTGCAGGTGGGAGTTTCCAGGTTCAGAGCTAATTTTTCCACTGCGTGGCATGTTCCCAAAATTCATTTTCAACCCACCTAATTTTAGGCACTTAGTGGAGGGGCTAAAGTTAGAAACCAAGTCATCCTAAACTCTCTCTACAGCCTATGGAAAGATAGTGATAAAGGGCTGGTAAGATTTTACTGCAGCTGAATTACATCTAGTGAATGACTGTTCAGTATTCAGACTGAAGCTATCTGCTTATTAGCAGATCAAATGTTTGAATATTGTTCAGAACAAACAACTTCTATCTAATCATTAAATGAGCTGTATACTTTCTCCCCTTATTCAATCTCCTCAATAGCTACTTCTGTGAACAGCAACTTGCTGGCCTTTTAATCATCATTCTTTCTCTGTTTATTATCTTCCTAAACAGATAATTATTCCTCCTTTCTCCTCTTCTTTCCTTAGGTAGCAAATAAATAAAAGTACTCTCTAAGATAGTAGCACAACAGTGTTGGGTTATCTTTATAACTACAGGTGAATGAGCAACTTGTCCATCTGATGGCTTAGATTACTTTAAAATTACCTGTAGCTCCCAAATACTTTGATCAGTGTTCAATAATTTTCTATTCTCCCTGCCAAAGCCTCTGCTGGAAGTCTGGGAAGGTATCATTATTTATCAATTTTACTCCAAAAAGCAAAATCTCTGACATAGAACGTCTTGACAGTCATAGTTAAACAATTTTACAGGATGAAACAGTAAGTATTGAAAAATGGTAATAGGAAAAGTAAGGGCATTTATTGCCTTTTGCATTTCAACAACTTAAAAATATGAACAGAGGAAACCATATAGTCAGTGTACATAATGTAACGATACATTTTCCAAGCCTAATATAGTTGACTAAATCAAGGCAGAAACATGGGCTGCAACCACAAAAATAGAACACAGGAAATGTGGGAGAAAAAAAACCCAACAAACTCAAACCTACTTGAATTTTAAATGTCTTTATATATAATTATCTTCTGATTACTAAATTTCAATGCATACTTATTAAAATATTTGTTTCAGAAAAATAAACCAAAACCCAAAAGGACATATATCCTAAGATTAAAAAAATTACTCCTACAGCTTCAGTTCTACTTGCCATCATAGCCACTCAGAAATCTATCTGTAGAGCCTTCCTCATTACCAGTTTTGTTATTCTAAGAAGTCCATACATAAGATCCTCCAGGTATTTGCCTTGCATATTAAAGTATTTGTCATACATGCAATATACTGTTTTCCATTTGGGAAAAAAAAGAACCATCATGAAACTTCTCCTTCTTTATTACATCCTATGAAAATCTGAGAGGGACCTCCAAAACCATTTGTGCAGCAGTCCTTGATTTAAACCTCTGCAGGGCCCCACCACATTTACCAGAACTAATTGTGGATGCATACAGATACTATAAACCCTCCTATAAATACTGCAGAAGAGGTACTGTATTTTCTAACTTACATTGTGAGAAGAAATCAAAACTTTTGGATGTGAAGTAGTACATAAATGAATAAATTAATTAATAAAAATACATTTCATGCCATTATAAAATGGAATGTTATTTCAGTACTCTTATGAAACTTCTACTGCTCATTATTCCCTAGGATAGCATATGCTTTGTAGAATTATCTAAGACAAAGATCAGAACCAAGTAAATGCATACTTCTCTGATTTACAATGTTTTTAAGGAGTAAGTTAAGTTCAGTGAAGCCCATTAATTAATAATATGGAAATAGAGCAAGATTACAGGACTTTTTCTCATCTGCTTTATAAGGCTTTTTTTAAACTCAGCAAAGCAAAATGTCTAGATTCATTTAAAACCAAACTGAAATCCTGCTACCATTATCTTCCTTCTAATTCTCATCATCTTCATTATTCATATTTCAGCGACATATGCCATGCAAAATAATAACAGTGTAAAAGACACTGCATGAAAACAGAAAGAAAAAAAGGAAACACCCACACACACAAAACCAAAAAAAGCCAAACAAAAAAAAACACCATAGAAACTTTGCACTCAAACAAAATCCCATGCAACTAAACCCTCTTGAAAGGATACCTGGAATGTACAGAAAGTAATGAGGAAGTAAATGCATGTTTGGTTAAAAAACAAACATATTCTTATTCACCCTTATGATGTGTACATACTCTTTAGCATACCGTTGAGAGACATTCACTGACATCTAAGAATGCAAGGAATTTATGCATATAACCCATCTCAAATCATGAATCTTCTTTCAACACCAGGAAAACTATGGTAATATTTCATACATGCACCAAAGCTGGGACTTAATACTCTTCTCGGTACTGTGTATAACAGGAGAACACAGAGTATCTGCAGGAACAGAATTAAAGCTGTGTTTTTCCTGATTTTAAAAAGAGGAGGAGAATTTCATTCAAAAAGCCTTTTCTGTCCCTGGCAATTATTTGCACTAGGAAAGTACTAGACAGTTGCCTTCCCAACTAATAGGTCCTGAGAATATGGTTGCATGTGTGATTGCACTGGAGCACTCCTGATTGAATGACTAAAGAGAACTTGACCTCCTCCCCACTCATATTTTCAAGCTGCAGAAATAGGCACCCTTCAATTATAAACAGGGCAGATTGAGATGCAACAATTGAATGGTAAGGAACAATCAGCCATAGATCTCACTCAGTGTGCCACAAATATGACATTCAACTATCTCAAAGAAACTGTGTTCACGCTTACCAGACGCTAACACATCCATTTCATTTAGTTTTGCCTTCTGCACAGTGAAAAATATTGTAATTTTGTAGTAATTACTGTCAAACTCACAGCTCTAATTATATTCTGCCATTTTAAAGTGCTTGCATATGCATTTAATGCTTCCAAAGATGTCGCCCTAAATACTGACATTTTCTGTTCATTCACAGAAGATACACAGCACTAATAGCCAATGCAACATCACTTTAATGTAAAACAAATCACCAAGGAGAGTAAGGTTCTAGCAAACATTTTTGCATTTTAAAATTGAGGTACACTTATGTATTTGTATTTGCATTATTGCAAAAATACCCAGCTTCTTCCTTTGAATCTGCTTCATGCAGCAGGAAGAACTCTGACATCACCAAAATGCATGTTGAAGAGCTGCTGAGTTTAAATTAAGCTTCAGACTCTTCCTTCCTATCTTTATTTTGGTCACCATAAAAGTGAGGCAAACACAAGGGCAAAAATAATTTGATCCTCTTACTGTCTAAATAATCTTGTGCTTTGAATTGCCATAGTAGAGTAGGTTCAACATTTGGTTGCTGGATTGTACAATTGGTACTGCAATTTATATTCTCTTTAAAAACTTCATCTTGAACAACAGTTGGAGCACAACACATCTTTATCCTGTAACAAGTTGAAACTGAAATATACAAAACATTCCCTACTGATAAAACCATATGTCTTCAACTAACATGTTGTATTTATAAAAGCTCAATCACATGATTGGCTGTATTTTTAAAAAGCAACATATTTAAACATATTTAAAGCCTTACCACCTATCTTATCTCCTGGAAGCTTCACAAAACACATTTTGTAAGGTACTCTGAAGGAGGGCAAAGTGCTATGTTTTGGCAGTCATGAGGAATATGTGCTTTGGAAAAATATGGGTGAGCTATGGATTTCTAAGTACCTCTATCAGTCTTCAACTGAATTGTGAGGAGCCTTGTTACCACTTAATACCACCCTGGAAAATCTTTTCCCTCTTGCATCCCACCACATCTTCAGGAAGGAGCTGACTGCATTGGCAAACTACTTCTATGACAATATTAAAACTGCCCCATTCCTACATTCAGTCCTGTGTCTCCATTTTAATTTTACCTTTTCAGAAAGTACAATATTGAACACCCTGAAGGTTAATTTTTTCCACTTTTCCAGATATTGGGTTGAAGGATTAAATATGGGGATATAGCTTCAAGTTAATTAAAGGCTGTCATTTGTTGTTGCTAATTTGTAGTAATTGGCTTTGGTTATGTACTGATTAGATAAATGAGAGCACATGTTTAACTAACAGATGATACATTACAGGACTGTTTCCTTTAATTTATCGTCAATCATATGGACCATTTTTTATAACAAGTTTATTTTAGCATTATGCCATTCCAAAATTCTTCTCTCAAGTCTTTTTTCTCCCCTTGTGGCTCCATATGCTGATTGAAAAAATGTTAAAAGGTACCATGGTAACGCTTGCTATGCTATAAGACATATTGAAGAAAGTTTTCAGACTCCTCAGGCATAACTAAGACATTAAAAAATGCACAATAATGTCAGAAAAATACTCCGGAGATACTGTGCTAGCATCCAGAGATACTATTTTCAGATTTCATAGACTTGTTAATTATATATATATTTTACATTAAGAAATTATAATACACAGAGAGTGGAAAAAGTGTCCTTATTGAAAAGAAATTTAGTATTTCACAGATACAACATATTTTGTGGTTTAAAATACAGTTCAAGTGCTCTCAAAGTATGAACTGGCAATTTTGAAGTCTAAACTTCACTACCTAGCATCCAACTACAGACGTCAATGATCAGTGTCATCAAAAAACAAATTATACACATACGGATTAATTTTGAGGGACAACAAATTAAAAATTCAAATGCACATACTGGTTTTGTGTTTGTGAAAGTCCACCTCTGTCATCAAAGACCTGGATGACCAGCTACACTGTTTAGACTCCTCTTGTACCCTTAAAAATCAAACTAACTCTTATCTTCACTGGGAGCTCCCTTGCAGCAGCACAGATTACTAGCCAATATCAAGCAGCAGAAAACAGCATGATCAAACCAGAGCACTAATGCCATAGGCAGCCTTGCAACTCACAAGAAGAAGCACACATCTAAATCCATACTATGCTTGCACATTTCTGCCAGCTGGAACCCATGGAGAAAGAACTCCATCTCCTATGTTCAGGCTGGAAAATGAGTCTGAGTTCACACTTACTTAATTTTCTTTCAATTGCAAACTTATCCCATATATAAGAGTAATATATGATAGTAATAACACAACAGTGTCTTCTGCATTTTTCCAATGGGGCTAATTTCAGATTTGTTGTGCATTATGCTTATGTAAAAAATGGTAGACCTCACAACACAAATCCACTTCTTCTTAAAAGAAATTAAATGCTTCCTATCTGTCACAACGCAAACTCCAAGCATAACACTCTCTACCCAAAGAAGAGTAATTTTTGTAAGCACACTGTGTAACACTGAGCCAAAAAAATAAAGTGACTTCATCTCAAACAACAATTAGCTCATTCAATGTCCTGAAACATCTCCCTTACTCCCATTTTTATTTCTTGCATCTTCCCAAAACAGATTTTTAAGTCCAAAACCAAAGTACATTCTCAAAGCTATAGACATTTTATGGCTTCTTTAAAAAGCACTGTTCCAGATTTATAGCCTTACCCTACTGCAGTTGCAAACCAAGAGCAGTTACAACACCTAACCCAGTTCTTTCTGCATACAGCTGCACGATTTA
Source organism: Taeniopygia guttata (assembly GCF_048771995.1). Lineage (NCBI taxonomy): Eukaryota > Metazoa > Chordata > Aves > Passeriformes > Estrildidae > Taeniopygia > Taeniopygia guttata. Next base: position 12,105,249 of record NC_133063.1, on the reverse strand, counting down.
ATAGTAAAGTTATACTCTACTGGAAAGCTGCATATACCAAAGACTTGGTAATGATCTTAATATATCAATTGATAAGGTAATTTATTTACCTTATGTGAGGTAAATACATAAGGTAATTTATTAAGAGCCTGAAAGGGGAAGCTCTTAAGGACCAGATTCTTACGAGTATGGCACCTGTTGCAAATCACAGTTCAGTAAAAATGTGTCTGCCATTTCCACACCCACTGTCATTTCCACAGAAGACAAATTTATTACACATTTTGGCCAGTCCTTGGTCTGTGCCATACAGGAATGGAGAGCTCAGGATTCATTCCAGCAGGCACATCCCATGGGCATAGATGTACACACAGCTCCACAGCACAGATTCAGCTGAAAATGTGAATCAAGTTTACACATCCCCAGCCCTCCACCTGTCAAACACTCGCACTGCAATGGTTATGTTACCAAGCACCTCATTCCAGAAGGCATGTAAAGAGACAAATTAACAGTGGGTTTTTGTGTCTTCACAAAGAATCAAGCTATTGTTTTCCACACCCTTTAATGTTTCATCTAAAATTAAAATCAACATGGCCAACAGCAATAAAGGGCTTTTGTTTTAAAAGGTAAGCCTGCAAATGCCTGCATGTAATGACCTAATATTCAAGTACAGCCAAGGAAGACTTCAGTCAAGGAAAACTCAACCAAAGAGTTTTTTTTTTAAATAGAGAATTCATGAAATGCAAACTACCAGCATTTTTTGAGAATCAGTGCATCATATAACCTCTGTCCTGAGCCTGAAGCAAGAGTCATGAGTGTTCTAGCTCTGTGCTGTACAGATGGTAGAGTGAGTGGGACCAGTGGGTCAAAAGTGGCATTGCTGGCCAGAAATGCAGGTGATTCCAGCATTCCAAAAGGGAGGTTGAATTGGAAAACAGGCTGGGGGAGAAGGGAAGTTGAAATCCCTCTAGCTCCCTCTGTAAGCTGGTAGGAAGTTATTGCAGGGTTGGAATTTACAGTAAAACACAAAAAAGGAGATATTACAGACATGACAGTTCTAAGATACAGCCAAAAAGGGTTAGTGTCAGGGAAAAGCGAGGACCAATATCTCCCTATGGGAAGGAGTGCTGGTGACACCGACAGCAGGTTTAGGGTCCTGGGTGATAAAACACCAGAAAACAGCACTGTACATGGGAATAGTTTCCAAATCTACGCTCAGTCCATACTTTGAACCTCTGATCATAGGATTATACCCCAAAACAAAAGTTTAAAAAATTATTTTCAAAGAAACAGTAACCCTGAGGCCTAATATTTTGAGCCTGAAAGCCTCTCTTACAGTGATGTTCCTGGGAGGAACGACATGGTGCAGGAGCTGCACTATCAGACTAAGCCAGCAGAAGCTTGCAGTTTGGTGTGCCCCAGCACGAGAGAAAGCACACAACATACACCTGATTTTCAAAGTGAAATGAGATGCAAAAATAATTGAAAAATATTATGAAATAAAACATGTGCTGACATTCTATTGCTCTATTACATCTTAGTCCAACATCTGCTGAGATGGCTAAAGACTTTTCACTGATTTCAAGCAAGTTCATATGAATAGTTAAGAGGTGGGATGCAAAAATCCCATTTTTAGCACATCTGCAAGATGGCAAAACAGGATATCCATGACAACACCACTAATATTCCATTAAAAACACGAAAAGGCATTAAGTTTTAATACCTGTAAAGCAAGATGAATCAGTTTGCCTATTTCTCTTCTGTGAATTGGCTGATTTTTTCCTTTTTTTTTTTTTTTTTTAAAGGTAAGCCTGCAAATGCGTGCATGTAATGACCTAATATTCAAGTACAGCCAAGGAAGACTTCAGTCAAGGATATTCTTAGGAAAACTAATAGTTTAGGACAGAGGCAATTCGTTCATTACATAAAGGGATACATCTGTAAAAACATTTCAAACTGAGCATATTTTCAATATATGCCATGTTTAGATGTGAAGTTATCTGAAAAGGGTTCGTTTCATATCCCTTTTTTAAGACGGTCCCATGTATGCATGTCCTGAATGAAATGCAGAGGTGAATTTGATAAATGGTTCTAGTCTGAGAGGAAGGAAAGACAGATTCAGAGAAACCATACTTCCAGGTAGAATCTTCTTCCCATCTATGTTAACTGGTAAATTATTTTCTGTATAGATACTGCAAGATAATATATAATGGAAGAGTTTAACTGATGGATATTTTTCTTTACATGAATAATTAAAAACCTGATGGGAGGTAGAAGGAAGATGTGTTGAGAACTAAGAAACCAAACATACTTAATATTTACTTATTATCAATATTCTTAACTGCAAATTATCAAAGAGGCTTACCTGCCAGGACAAAATCAAAATTTTGTGTATCCCCTGCAATAGATGACTTTTTAGTATCTAAAGTAAAGGAAGAGTGGAGTCACAAGGAACACTCAAAGAGGAAATATATAAGCAGGGAATAAAAAAAATACATAGAATTATTTTGCAAAATGCAGGATCCAAAATCATGGGAAATAATTCAAGCAGCTACCTCAAGTGCAAGGCAAATATTTTGAAGTAGGTTGAAAATGATCACCGGAGAACAACAAATTAGATGAGTTTTCTTAAAGGCCGCCCCGAGTCTGTGCCGAGACTGCCGCGGGTGGCGGTGATCGCTGCGGCGTGGGGAGCACAGCAGAGGCACAGAGCACGAGGAAACCGAGGCACAGCAATGAGAGAAGGACACTTGTCTGAATCTCCAAAGATGTAATCCCGAAGGAGGGCAGAGCAAGTGACAAATCTGACCCTGAAGGGGCTACTTTTAAAGGGGAGGGGGAACACAGGGAGGACACAACCTTTGAGCAATAGGAGGGCATTAGGGGAGGGGTGCAGCGTAAGGGCTCCCCAACAGAAGCCAACACGGGGTGAGAGCAGAACTCACAATCCAATTCTGCTTTGAGGAAAGGATGAAAGACAGGGAACACTCCAGAACCAAAGGAGTGTGCTATCTTTGAGAGACAGGGGTAAGACAAGGCAAGGAGGCAGGTGTATTGATATGTAGATTGACATACATTTTGGTGGAGAAAACTGTGGTAAACAACTCAGGACTGAACCATTATAAATTTATAACAAGGAATATCAAAATATACTACAGAAGAACAAACTGTAAAATAACAGACTACCACAGATAACCACAAATGACCGGCAAAATCACTTCAGGAAGAGTGTATTTCATAGAGCACATATATATCCCACAGAAAAGTTATGCTAATTTTATGACATCTAGATTCTTCTGCCTTCCAAACCTTTGTAAATATTCCCACACTCTGACACAGTAACAAGCATAAGAATTGTCATTCTTTGAGTTGGAAATGTAGATGCTCCCTGTGCATTATCTTCAAAAAATCTGTTATCATCCAGACTTCTTCAAATGGAGCACACCTATTAATGTTGCCTTAACCAAAATCCACAAGTACTGGTTTTGAAAGACAAGTTTGTCATTTACCATAAGATCAGTGAGCCCTCCAGTGGCTATTTTAAACCTTAAATTGTAACAATAACCATAAGAAAAAATATTTTTATGTATATGGTTTACTCAGATTACATTTGATTTAATTTGTATTCTGTCATCTTTACCACTTTAACTAAACAACACTTAAGGCAAACTTTATAATACTTGCAAACAGATGTATTTTCAGCTCACAAACACTTTCTTTCACTCGTGTGTGTGTACAAAATTTATAAGTGATATATTTTAAACATTTGAGTAACTTCACGGAAGTCAATGAGCAATATTTATGTAAGGGAAGTGGGGAAATATCAATGCATTGGGCTCAAAATCAAAATCTTAGCCTATAATCCTGTAGGATATATACCCTACCTCTTGGAACTACATCTGGGACATTGAATAAACAACCACAGGCTTTTTCAGTGTAAAACCCAGCATGTGGCAGATTTAACATAAAATAAAAAATACCTCTTCTCATAAAGGAACTTGTTCAGCCATGGAACTCCTTGTAACAAGATACTGTGGAAAGAAGACATTCAGCCCAAAGATGACCTGAAAATTCATGAAGCAAAAATCCATATGGGCAAAGAAATCCCTCAACAGAATCTAGACTAAACTGGGAATGTGTCATCACAATACTCTTCCAACTCTTACGTTTTTCCATTACAGAAGTTACCACTACAGAAAGCTGCAAAGATAAGTTTGGCTGAAAGTGTCTTTTCATACAGTGTTTAAGTAAGGTTTTATTTAAACTTGACATATTCCAGTTTAAATAAAACTTTACTTAAACACTGTATGAAAAATATCCAGTAACTGAAGAACTCTCCACTATAGATTCTTTGCCCTTGATCCACTCTAAGACACTGTCATGTTGCACTCAATGCAACCTCCATGAAAAATCTGAGCAGGATTGTGCCTCATTTGCAAGAATCTTCTTCTGCTTGATTTTCCAGTTATTATACAGTATCATCCTGAATGTGTTTTATGAGCATTGGTTGCTATGGAAATCATCTGCTAAATTCTGCATTATTGATTTTGTTTAACAGGGGAATTGAATCACAGAACCATTAAGGTTGGAAAAGACCTTCAAGACCATTGAGTCTGACCTTTGACAGAAGTTGATGTTGTCAACTAAACCACAGGACTAAGTGCCATGTCCAAGATTGTTTCTGAAACAGCTCCAGGGTTGGTGACTTCACCACCTTCCTGGGCAGAGTGTTCCAATGGCTCAATAACCCTTTTCATGAAGAAATTCTTACTGATGTCCAACCTGAACCTCACTTGGTACACTTTGAGCCTATGTCCTCTTGTTCTGCCACTGGTTGCCTGGGAGAAGAGGTTGACCCTGAGCTAGCTACAGCCTCCAGTCAGGCAGTTCTAGAGAAGGAAAAGGCCTCCCCTGAGCCTCCAGGCTAAACACCCCCAGCTCCTTCAGCTGCTCCTCACCGGACTTGTGCTTCAGACCCTTCATCAGCTGCACTGCCTTTCCCTGAACATGCTCCAGCATGTCAATGTCCTTTTAGCAGTGAGGGGTCCAGAACTGAGCACAGAATTCAAGGTGTGGCCTCACCAGTGCTGAGTACAGGGTGACAATCACTGCCCGGTCCTGCTGGTCACACTATTGCTGATACAGGCCAGGATGCCACTGGCCTTCTCGGCCACCTTGGCACAGCTGGCTCATATTGAGCTGCTGCTGACAGCACCCCCAGGTCATTTTCCACTGAGCTGCTTTCCGGCCACTCTGACCCAGCCAGGAGCACTGCCTGGAGTTGTGACACAAGGGCCCATCACTTCACCTTGTTGAACCTCATGGAAGTGGCCTCTGCCTATCAATCCAGCCTGTCCAGATCTCTCTGCACAGCCTTCCTACCCTTCGAAAGATCAACTCACCTGCCCACTTTGGTGTCATCTACAAGCTTAGTGAGGGTGCATTCAATGCGCTCATCCAGATCATTGATAAAGATGTTAAATAAGAGATGCACCAATACTGAGACCTGGAGAATCCCACAAAGTGACAGGCCACCAGCTGGTGTTACTCTATTCAACACCACTCTCTGGGTTTAGTCTTTGCTTTAACTCAGCAGTCAGAGCCCTTTCCAAGACATGGGCTGACAGATTGTCCCGGAGAATGCTCTGGGAGCCAGTAGCACAGGCTTTGCTGAAGCCCAGGTAGACAACACCCACAGCCTTTCCCTCATCCACTGGGCAGGTCAGCTGGTCATAAAAGGAGATGAGGTTGGTCAAGCAGGACTTTCCTTTCCTGAACACACACTGGGCAGACCCAACCCCATATCTGTCCTCTATGGGCTGTGTGATGGCACTCAAGGTTTCATAACCTTCCCCAGCCTGTATTCCCTGGATCCTCCTTCCAACCCTTCCTGCAGATGGGATCACACTGACCAGCCTCCAGCTGCCTGGGGCCTCCCTGGTTACCCAGGACTGAAGATAAATGGTGGTGAGTGGCTTGGTAAGCTCTTCCTGCCCTCCCTCAGTACCTGGGAGAATCCCACCCAGTGCCACGCACTTGTGAGTGTCCAAGGGGCACAGCAGGTCATGAACTGCTTCTCATGGGGTCTGTTCTGTCCTCCATCCCTGTCTGCCAGCTCAGGGGCTGGCTGCCCTGAGCCTAACTGGGCTTTCTGGTAATAACTGAGGCACAGATGGCATCAAGCAACCCGGCCTTTTCCTCATCCTTGGTGACAATATTTTCCCCATATCAAATAAATGATGAAAATTTACCTTTTGTCTCTTTTCTTTTTTTAATGTATTTATAAGAACAGTTTTTATTACCTTTCACAGCACTGGCCAGAATGAGTTTAAGCTGAGCTTTTGCCTTTCCAGTTTTCTTTCTACAGGATGTAAGAACATTCTTGTACTCTTAATTGTCTGTCCCATCTTCCAAAGGATATAAAATCTCTTTTATTCCATGACTTCCAGTGAATGTTTCTTCTTCAGTCAGGCTGGTGTTCTTCTCTGCCAGCTCACCTTTTAGCAAATAGGGATGGCCTGTTCATGCACCTTTATGACTTCCTTCTTAAAGCATGTCCAGACTTCCTGAACACCTTTGTTTTTAAGGGCAGTTTCCTAAGGGACTCTCTGAACCAGTGTCCAGAACAGGTCAAAGTCTACCCTCTGGAAGTCCAAGGCAGAGGTTCTGTTGATCCCTCCTTACTTCACCAAGAACAAATAAACTCTGTCATTCCATGGCTGCTGTACCCAAGATGGTCTCTGACCACCACACGTCCCACAGCCCTTCTCTGTTTGTGAGCAGCAGCTCTGCAGGGCAGGTTCCCCTCCCAGCTGTCTGGAATTTACGTTCCACACACTGCAGGAACCTCCTGGCCTGTCTCCTCTCCACTGCTGAGTTTCCAGCAGACATTGGGCAAGTCAAAGTCTCCCACAAGAACAAGGGCTGGTGATCATGAGACACCCACTGACAGAATATTTCCCTTCATCCTGCCTGGGGGTCTGAGACAGGCTCCCAGCAGGATCTCTGCCTTGTTGGCCATCCCTCTGCCTGTCACCCACGGGCTCTCAGCCTTGTGCCCACTGTCCCTGAGCTCTGTACAGCCCAAACCCTGCCCAGTGCACAGAGCCACCCACAGCCCCTCCTTCCTCACCTGTCCCTTCTGAGAGCCTGTAGGCACCACTGCAGCACTCCAGTCATCCCAGCACATCCCATGGTGAGAACTGCCCCACAGCTTCCTGCTGCCAATGGCTCCCATTGTTTGTCACCTGTGCAGGGTGCATTGCTGCAGACGCACTTCAGCTGGGCTGTGCATGCCATGCCCAGCACAGGTGTGTCATCCCCAGGCTCACCAGAGTCACTTTTAGATCTAAGCTGTAGTCTTTTGAGTAGGCTCTGATCACTACTTCCACAAGAAGATCCATAAAAGCAGAATAAGTGAATTAAATCTCAATGAAATGATACAGATCAGCATTAGCCTCCAACCTCTGCAATGATCTGAATGGATCATAGACATTCTGTATTTCTATACTCATCCTGCAAACTGGGCACTTCTATGACTTGGGAATAATTTATTCAATAATCTATTCAAGAATACCTTTAAAATGCAATTCGTGAACCAGCACAGGAACTGCATGAAGCATGCATCAAAATTGGCTCTATTTTTCAAAGGAGTTTATCCTCTCTCAGAGGACAAACCTCAGCAATTCAACTGGATTATTTTCAACACTTAGATTGTTTTATTCACAGTCAGCTAGACTATCAAACCACCACATCATTCTTTAGTCTCTCCACAATTTTGTGCAGACCAAAACAAAACAAAAATAATCCATCTTCTGCACCTACTAAGGGAATTTTAATTAGCACACAACTCAACATTTATGGTAAAGTCCTTCAAATTAAGTAATGCAGTAAATTCAAATTTAACTACCTCAATTGAGGTAAATTCTGAAGATCAAACCATCAGAGACAAATATTGTTAAAATTACAAGCAGCCTGAGAGTGTTTTGGGGACAACAAGTGTTGTGGAATACTAGGTAAACACCATATAAAGCCAGCAAATAAAATCAGAAAATAGAAAGTTACCTTACAAATATAAGAATTAAGTGAGACTTATTTTCTACTGACTTATGGTTTGTGGCTCTACAATCGCAGAAGGCATGCACACTAAATGCTAAAAGATATTTATCCCTAAAGCATTTATGCAAAGATTTTTGTCCCATTAGACAGATTCTTTGTCTAATAAGGTGCGAGTTTAATTGTAAAATCATCCCCCATCAGAGTTCTTCTGCTCTATTTGCCTGCCTGTTATCATGAAACCTGCAGTAATTTATCAGCATTTTTCTTACGTTTGAGCCAATAGGTTAAAAAGCTAGTTGAGGATCAAAACTCATGAGAAGTACAATTGTGTACACCTTGCTTCTATAAGAAAGATTGAAAATACAAAACCACAGGTATCAGTTCATCTATATGTGCTATGAATGTGATTCACATTCAAATTACTCAAAAGTTATTAACTATGTATATGATTATGACTCATGAAGACAGTACAAAAGGTTCCTTGGCGCTGATCTTGCTGTTCTATTCAGAAAAATACTTTCAAGCATCTGACATTAGTGTTTTATATGGACATGTTTGAAAACTGAAGCACAGTAAAAGTACATAAAACTTTTCTTTTTTAAATATCTTACAGAACTAAACAGGAAAAGCTACAGAGACTTAATCAGAGACTGCTATGCACAACACAGATGGGAAATTTTTCATCTCCCCCTTCTGACAAAAACCATAGACAATATTTTCATGTACCATAACTTACCTCCAGAACTCTGTGTATGCAATAGTTAAGGTGCACACGAGCCCTTCATTGTAACAGTTTTATCATAGCCCACATATCTCTGTGAATGATCTTAGTCACAAGCAAAGAACTAGGATTTAAATCTGCTCCTGTCTAGATACACAAAATCATCCCCACAATAATGTTCATAGTCCATCTTTAGCTCTGAAGAGCCTTTATGCTGACTAGTCACGCTAGTCACACACGCAGTGCAGAATACCAGTGCTACATTTCATGTGTGCTTGTGTTACAGCTACAGAAGAGAGGGATGCTCAAGAATATTCTCTTTGTGTTCTGCCACTTTATCTTGTGTTTCAACAGCAACATAATCACAGCTGCTGTGCTAATCAGACAGGTCTCTGAGCAGGAGCTTACATTCCAGTTGCACCCCTCGTTCACATTTCTCCGAACAAACCTAAATCCCTAAGGCTATGTGGAATGTGGGAGACGGCCATGGGGAGACCGGACCAGGATGCCATGGGAAAGCACCAAAGCACCATCATTTAACATAGAAGATGGTGCAACTTCCACCAATTCCTCACTTTCTCAGGCAAATGTATGGCTGTCAGTCAGCAGGCATTCACTCCCCGGTTCTAAAAAATACTGTATCCCCTGTTCCCCATTAGTCCTCCCTGGAAAACCACTCCCTCCTCGCTTCCCCATGGGTGCAGGTCGAGTCACCCCACTCCAACTCCTCCCCTGACTCCTCTCCCCATTGGATGATTTGTACCCTGACCTTTTCCACCTCCCCTCAGTGATATACCCTGACCCTGCCCTGGTCTTGGCTCTTTGCCACCGGTTCTCTTCAACAGAGGTTGTGCTTCTGCTGCTACCCTGCCTCCTTGGATTCTACCCACTCCTACCCTGCCTGGACCCTCGGATTTCTCCTGAATAAACCCTGCTGGATTGCACCAAGAACCCTCTCACATTCTGGTGAGGCTTTCATTTCACCATCCAGGCTCGGGTGTCTGGTGGGCTGGGGGAACTGCCAACACAGGCTGAAGTGGAGATGCTCTCGATGCTGCAGGCACCCCAACAGCACCTGCCTGGGGAAGCTAAGGCCACCTGCATGGGACACTTTTTACTCTGAGCTATGGCAAACTTCTTTCATAAATGCTTTAATACATGCTTTCAACATGCTGAGGTAAAAGTGTATGACAAAGCTTCTCAGCAGCTTTTCTCTTTAATAAATATGGGTATTTGTGTCTCACTCACTTCGGACCTGGGTCAGAAACTTAGGAGTGAGGATTCAATTCACCACTAGTAATCTTAATTCCAGAAACTAACTTCTTTGAATATGAAAACATATAACGATTACAATTAAAAGGTCATTCTAGAGCACTGGAGTGAAAAAAATTACTTTTGTTCTACAGTCTGTATTTTCAAAAGTTACAGTGGGAAAGCATAACTGACACAACCATAGAAAGCAGGCTGCAAAGAAAGCACTGATCAGAGACAGGATCAATTTGACCTAAAACATTACTGCAGACAGCTTTTTTTTTTTTTTCTTTTTTTAATGTTCTAAGACATTTAAATTATGTACTGGTAGGAAATGCTTCCTAAGATGCAGACAAAGCAACCTTGACAAAGTTCAAGCATTTTTGTTCTGTCCAAATTGTACAGAACAGTTTATTTCCTTATTTGCAATGTAACTGACACAGCTTTTGTGAGTAGCAGTATCCTGAAGACAGTGATGAGGAGCCTGTTTCACAAAGCACCACAGTGTGGCTGAGGCTGGATCTCTGGAAGTCATGTGGTCTGACATCCCTGCTCAATCAGGGTCACCTACAGCCCATTGCCCAGAATCCTGTCCAGATGGCTTTGGAAGGTCTCCAAAGTTGGAGACTCCAGCAGCTCTCTGCCAGTGCCTTACAGTAGAAAAGGCTTCCTGATGTTCATAAGGAACATCTCGTGTTTCAGTTTGTGCATGCTGCCGCTGGTCCTGACACTGGGCACTGTTATGGTCAGGCTTACAAAGAAAACTTTAAAGTAACAAAAAAAGAGGCCAGTTAATTGTTAATTAAAACCAAGTAAACCTGTTTATTACAAACTGAACAACTGGAAGCAAAACCCTCCAACTAGTCTGGAGACTGTATCAACAACTTAGTAAGTGTAACCTCGAGGCATTTCCAAGGATACCGGCTTGAGGAAAGACCCGAGTGTCACGCACCCCAGGCCTTTTAAAGTCTCTCTCTTCTCTCCTGATTGGGGCGCTCAGGATCCACGCTGTAATAGGTCTATTCCTCCGTTGCTGATAGACCCATAAGTTGGTGCAGTCTTGGCCGATCATTTTGAGATTCTCACCTCCTATTAGTTGGTCTCCCCTCCAATCGTGATCCGAGCTGTGGCTGAGTTACCACGATGCAATACTTCTGGAAGCTTCTCTGACCCTCCACAGAGGTTGGCATCTCCTCTCGGGTTCCAGTCCCCTTTTATACATGCACAACAGTACTGAGCTTCAATGTAACTAATTACCATTTGTTACTCATACGCACAACACCTACCCTGTACTTACATTGTTAACTACATTTCCAATCACAACTTGTTACTTGTACCAACAACATCCAACCTTGTTAGCTGCATGTCTAATCACAATTTGTTAGTTGTAACAACAACATTTAACCTTGTGTATACACTACATCTACATCTCCCCAAAAGTTTAAATCTTATTATTGTTCTTAACAGGCACCACTGCAATAAGCCTTGCTCTAGTCTTCTTTGTATTCTGCCCTGAGGTTTTCGCACACAGGTTTGCATCTTTGTAGCCCTTCTCTGAACTCTGTCTAGCAGCTCCAGCTTTCTCTTGGACTCAGGAGTCCAAAGCTGGGCTCCAGCAGAAGCCTCACTTGTGCTGTACAGAGGGGCAGGATGACCTCCCTCAACCTGCTGGCAATCATTCTATTGCAGCCCAAGGCACTGCTAGCCATCCTTACTGCAAGGACACAGTGCTGGGTCACATTCAGCTCACTGTTCATCAGAATTCCCAGGTCTTCTTCTGGAAAACACATCTCCAGCTGGGGAGTTGCCACCCATGTACTAGTACCTTTGGTTATTCCTCTTCAGGTGCAGGACTTTGCTCTTCACCTTGTTCCATTTGCTCCCCTCAACTTCATGAAGATCCTCTCAGCCTATTTCTACAGTTCCTTGACCTGGCAGCACAACCCAGTGGTTCCTCAATTACCCATCCCAGCTAGGTGTGACCTGCACACTTCCTGGGAGTACACTCTGCCCCAGGTCATTAATGAAGAGGTTAAAAAGCCTCAGGCCCAGTTTTGACCCCTGGGACACTTACTGGTCTCCAATTAGACTTGTGCCATGTGTCACCATCCTCTGGGCCTGGCCATTCACCTGAAGCCATTGTCTGCCCACCCAGTCCATACATCACCTGCTTCTCTTTCAAGGTATTACCTGGAGCCAAAAGCCTTGCTGAAGTTTGCAAAAACAATGACTGCTCTTTCCCTCGTTCTTTAACAGGTTGGTCAAGAGCATGATGTCCCCTTTCACTTCTGAACAAACCCAAAGCAGAAAGATTTACATGCAGCTTTACATAAAGATCAATTTTCTCTCACGTTCAGTATGCAGGAGATAAGCAGAAAGCTTATAAAAGAAGACACGGAGAGGAGACGTCCTTCATCCACCGTCATGGTGGTTTAATTTTTTCCTTGTTATTACACAATGACATTCCAAACACAAGTCATTATACACATTCTGCTTCAAGTATACAAAAATAACAGTTGTGCTGTCTGAAATGAAGCTAAAAACCTCCAAACGTCTCTATTTTGAATGACCTAACCAAAACTTCAGAAAACTTGCAGGTGGTTTGTACTTTTACAATTATACTGGACTATGTGTTCCTTTGTTACATGAATTTCACACATTTAGCTACACCAGTTCAAAAACACTGACTTCATTTTGCCTATAAATGACCTGTGCCCAACAAGCTCTAATATGCAGTCAAATTAAGAGAAAAATATTACTGCTAGGTAATGAGAAGCATGGTGTGAGACTGGCTTAAACTTTTTTTGTTTAAGGCAAGCTGCAGTGCCAGTAGAAACAATGCTACTAAAAAAATCATACCTATTACCCACGCATGTGTATCAGCAGTCATGCATCACATGGATTTGGCTGTTTTTTTTCCTCTATCAGAACTGTTTTCAGACAGATGCATTACATAACCGTGGGCAGTACCCACGTTTCTGGCAGCACCAAGGAAGCAGGAACTTCTTTAAAGACTTATCTCCTTTTTTCTGCAGAGGCTCAGAAAGGAGAGGAGAGAGGAGCACACTATAGGCAGGGGGTATGAGGCATGAGAGGAAAATTAGAGACTAATAAACTGTGAACTGAAAGGGTGTAAAGCACTGAACAGGCTGCCCGGGCAGGCTGTGGATGCCTCATCCTGGGCCAGGTTCACGGCCAGGTTAGATGGGGCTGAGCAACCAGATCTGGGGAAAAACGTCCCTATCACGGTGGGTGGTTGGAATTACAACATCTCTCAGGCCCCTTCCAACCACTCTATGGTTCCATGACGTGAAAAACGCCAATCATTGGTTTTTAAAATTTTTTTAATGTTTAATAATAATAAACTGATTATAAAAATAGTAATACAGTTAGAGTAATAAAATTTAGAGTTAGGACAATTACAAGACAATAAAAAGCAAAGAATTACGGATATCTGGATGCTCTCAGACACTAAGTCATGAAAAGCATGACCTGTGAACAAAGGAATAAACTTAAAAGCAACAGCCTGTTGCATATTCATGTATCTCATATATGATGCATAATTCCTTACAAATTAAGAACTTTTCTGGTTTTTGTCAACTTCTTCTCCTTAATTTTTGTGGTTCCAAAAAGAGGGAGAGAAGGTGGAAGAATGTTTGTCTTTTCTGATAAGGAGGCAGTAACTTTCATGCCCCACCCCTTTGCTGACATCTCTGTGTGAAGAGTTCCTTGATTATCTCATTTTCTCACTTGACCTTGTAACAAATCCAGTATTGCAGAATTTCTATTTTAACCTTATGTTGTAACCAAAACCTGTATTTAACACACTTAAGAGAATTAATACAGCATAACTTTCTAACATTACACGTATAATATTCATTGTAACATTTGCGAAAAGCCAATCATAAAATGCGCATTTTTCAGAATGATTCTATGAAAGCAACCGTGAGATCGCTTTCTGGCCACGTTCCCACGGCGCTTATCTCATCCCACAGGGCAGAAACAGCACGCTTATCTGGGCAGCTGCACTACCTCCCCGCAAACCCTGGCAGCCTGCTACGCACGTACTCCCAGGCAAGCATTCCATGGTTTGTTTCTCTGGGTAAGGTGCTGCCCGCAGTTCCCACCCTGCTCTGTGGACACCTGCACCCTAGGACACCCCAGCAGATACCCAGGGGTAAACTATTTTAGAGTGAACATGACGCTCACTTAAAAGGGCGAAGGCATCACTCTTTCGCTACCCTGAAATAAGCAGAACCTTTGGACATCGGGGACAGGACGGAGCCGAGCCAAGCCGAGCCGAGCCGAGCCGGGCAGGGCAAGGCAAGGCCGGGCTGAGGGGAGCAGCGCGCAGCGACGGCGCTGAGCGCCGGGCCGGGCTGCGCATGCGCGAGCTGGGCTCAGGCCTCGCCGCTGGCCAATCAGCAGCGCCCGCGCCCGCCCCGCCCGCCCCGCTGGCCAATCAGCGGCGCCCCCCAGCCCCGCCTCCCCGCTTCGTGCCCGCGCCGCCGCTCCGCCCGAGCGCCGCCGCTCCTTACGTAACGCACGCCGCGGCCGCCGGGGATTGGTCGGGAGCGGCGAGCGCGCGCGTCACGCGGCGGCGGTCTCGGGAGTGGCGGCACGCGATTGGCCGGCCCCGGCGGCAGCCAATGGGAGCCGAGGCGCTGGATTCAAACGGGGCGCGGCGCGGGAGGCGGCGGTTAGTGCGCGAGCGGCCGTGAGGGGAACCAGAGCTGTTGTTGGTGCCGCTGCTCCTGCCCGTGCTGCCGCCCGCCATGGCCAACAAGCAGATCTACTACTCCAACAAGTACTCCGACGAGCAGTACGAGTATCGGTAAGGAGCTGTAGGGGTGAGGAAGAGCTGTTCCGTAGGAGGGCAGCTAGGCCGGGCGCTTTGGCTCGGGTGTGCGGGCCGCTCTCCGGGAGTGAGGCGGCTCCGCCGGGAGAACGGAGCCAGAGAAAGCGCCGGGCCACCGGGAAGGGGCTGTGCCGAGGCTCTCCATGGGGGTTTTGCGCGTGGCTTTGGACTGGCGGGCGAAGTGGGTGAGTGACCGAATGCTGTTACCGGTAGGCGCAGATCGCTCGGTGAGCGGCCAACACAAGCCCTGGCCGCAGGGCGATGGCGGAGGGGCGGCACCCGCTGCGCTAAGTCCGAGGAAGGGGTTATGGCAGAGCCTGGGATGGGGCAGCGACGTCCCCTGCCGACGGGGAATTGTTGAAGTTTAAGTCTTCTAGACATAGTATTACAAATACTTTAGAAGTCCAAAGTTCTTATTTTTCAAGTGGCTGATATATCAGCCTGTTTCCAGGAGCGCATGCTTCTCTGAGTGTATAGTCATTGGATTCCGAAGGGGTTCAAATTTCATCTAGAAGACAATTTGCCTTCCAGTATGCGGTTCCTTTACAGATGTAACGTTTAATAGTCATAAGTAACTTTAAACTGGGTTCTGGGACAGGTTTCATAATCAGATTCATGCCGAGGGTCGGGGCTCTTGTTTTCTTTATAGGCAAAGTGAGTATTCATAACGTGCTTGCTATATTTCTGTGCAGATCTGTTCCAGTTTTCTAGTGCACAGCATTTTGTGTGTGTGTTTCATAATTAAATCTCTACAGACATGTGATGCTGCCACGAGAACTTTCAAAACAAGTGCCAAAATCTCATCTGATGTCTGAAGAAGAGTGGAGACGACTTGGTGTTCAGCAGAGTCTTGGCTGGGTTCACTACATGATCCATGAGCCAGGTGAGCACATATGAACAGAATTAGACAAATGAAAAAGTCAAATATCAGACTGGAGATTGTTCCTGCCTCTGCCCACAGAACCAGGCTTTTTATGAGTTCTTAAACAACTTGCGCATACAGTGACTGAAAGTTAATATAGCAGCATATCTTTAAAGCGTAAAGCTGACACACCTACTGTTTTGTACAACAACTTAATAGATGCTCATGTCGACAAGGTCCTGTATTAATCTGAAAATTCTAGAGCTGTAGAACCTCCTGAAAAATCAGTTTCAGTTAATGGGGTGCGAAGCCCTCAGGCCCTTACTAACTAGGATGTTGGTATTGCGGGAACAGCCATTCCAGGCTTGTAGCATTGACAAACCTGGCTAAAAAGTAACAGGTTGATTGATACATTGCAGCAGCAGGAAGTTCCAAGTTTCTGAAGAATCAGGTGAATAAATTAGCATAGCCTTCCCTTGTTTACCTTCTTTGGGTACCTTTGATATTTTAGACTTTTTTTGGAGGCATTTAAAATTAAGAAGACTGATAATAATGTAAGCTGGCTGTATTAGCCAAAATGAATTTTGTTGGTGTTTGAAATGTGCCTAACAGACAGTATCAGCAGTTTGTTAGTCTAAGTTACAGTAACAGTGTTTATCACATAGCCTAATGTAATGAGATACTATAAAATAGTCTGTATTTTCCCAGTACTTCCCTCCTGTAAGGATCTTAAATTTATGATACTAGCAGCATTGGGTATAAGAATAAAAACTTGACTGTCGTAAAAGTACTGCAAACTTGGTATGATAATATTACATGTGGGGCCATACTTAGGCTTTCTAATTATTTATTTGAAACTAAGCCTCTAAACTAAGTTCAAGAGTAAAGAAATCCCCTTAATTAAGGTTTGGACAAACTGACACTTTGTTCAATTTTCTTTCTGCAGAACCACATATTCTGCTCTTCAGAAGACCACTTCCAAAGGATGAGCAGAAATAAGCCATGGCCTTTTGAATCTTCTGGAACTATGTATATGAGTGTATATATGTTGGTAGTATTCAGTGAATACTTTTAATTTACAAAACTTACATCCAAACCTGTGCATGAGCTGTATTATTCACAGCAAGAAAGCTCAGTTGAATGCAATTCCAAACAGGCTGCTATGATGTTCAAAGAATGATTATCTTTTACTGTTAATGGAAGTGCCTCTCTGAATCAAATTGTGTTGTTCGTGTTGCATGCTCTGATTAGCTCATGACTTGTTGGTGTTCTGTAACATTTGCACTCATATTTTCTGCTGTAGTGTACTATGTTCAAATCCAGTAGTTCAACTGTTGAGTAGTAAGCAGGCTTAAGAAATAAACTGTTTAAATGTTTCATGAAACGTAAGTGTCTGGAGTTGTGATTTGTGGGTCTCAGATTCAGTCAAAGAGAGAAATGAGAGTTTCTAGCCAGGCAGAAGCCTGGGAAAGCGTTGGAGAAGAATGTAAATAATTCTTTATCTCTTGTTGTTCACATTGTTTATAGTTAAGTTCTATCACTGTGCGTCAAGCACTCTGCACCAATGGTGTGGTTTTCACTTCAGGACAGTGGAGCTGGTCCTCACGAAGCTCTGTGTAAAGAGCGATGCATTTGAATAAACCGCAGTTTTACTCTCAGCAGCCTTCTGAGTCATGCCCATCCTGCCACGATAGCAACAGTGATTCAATGTACAAAACAAATATTCATTGTCTAATATTTTTTAAAAGTGCCTACTTCAAAATACAAAGCTCATTTGATGAACTTGGTATAAACTTAGGCTTGAGTAGTACTCAGTATTTCAAAGGGCTTTTTAGACTCCTTTATTCAACTTTACCAACACAAGTTAATTTTTACTCTGGGGTTTTAGCCTGCTCTTCCTTTCTTGCATCCAAACTGTCACTGTGGCTTTTTGGGAGGTGGTTCTGTGTACTGAGTAACGGGTTCATTTCAAAGGCAAACTTATATATTAAAATATATATATATATATAAATATATATTATGGTTGTGCACAATTTGGAAGGCCAACAAAAGCAGGGCCTTCATAGAACTACACATAACAAAAGTGTGTGCTCATGTCTCAAGGAGACAGACCAAGTAAGTAACCTGGAAAGTTTGGCGAGGAGAAGAACCCTTGTGGTCTTTCCTCCAAAAGCTGGTAGAAATGTCTCTCAAGTGTTGGCGCGTGCCAGGCCTGGCTAGGGCGGGACTGCCCAAGTCTGAAGCAAGCACCTTCACTAACAACAACGCCGTGAGCTGTTGTTAAGCCGTGCTTTACCCCGAGAACGTTCCCTGCACGCCCGGGGGCTGTCAGCGCTGCTCGCCTGGGCCGGGCCTGGCCGGGCCCTGCGCTGCCGCCGCCTCCCGCCCGTCCCTCGCGCTCGCGGCAGCGGCGTCATCGGCCCGCGCCGGGCGGCGGGAGCGGGGCCGCGCCCCGCGCCATGGCGGCCCAGCGGCGGCCGCGCTCGGGCCGCGCCGGCCAGGTAAGGGCGGCGGCGGCGCCCGCAGTCCCCTGCCCCTCCCCGGCGCTTCCCGGCGCGGAGCCGCTCTCCGGGAGCCGCCCGGGGGCGGATCGCGTCGGGCCGCGCCGCGGTGCCGCTCCCCGCCCCGCGGGCCGTTCAGCAGCCCGGCCCGAGCGCTCCGGCTGCCCGAACACGTCCCCGGGCAGGGCGACTCCCGCCGCCCCCTGGAGCAGCCCGTGGTGCGGGACGGGGGCAGAGTCCTTCTGGAAGGGTACAGCCGGGGGGCACGGGTCGCTCCCCACAGGTCGGGATGGGCAGCTCCAGGCATTAACTTCCAGTGAGCTCACGTATGGAAATCTTTAATCGTTCAAAGTGGAGGGTCGGCTGCAAGGACAGGTACATCCCGGACAGTGTAAGGCTGGCTGACCGGGTTCTAACCTTTAGTGGCACTGTTACGCTCATGGACCTATCACCCAGTCAGGTTCAGGGCTCTTAGTGGTCAGGCTGCACTCGCCGTTGCTTCCGGCATGTTTTGATGACATGGCAGTAAATACTTGGAGTTTCATTTCATTGTCCTTCCATATATACATATCCAGTTTAAATCGATGGCAATTCAGAACAAATGGAAAGCTTGTCTTAATAAATTTGTGTTGTGCTAGAAACAGGAAGGCTATAAAACAAAGTGTTCATTTCAGCCTTAAAATACAGATGTGCACAAAGTCATTAGTGTTACATACATGCTACAGAGTTTGATTAACAGTAGTGTTAGTATATTTATTAATTTTAGTTTGTACTGTTAAAATTTGAAGAATTTATATATCTGCACTTACTGCATTTAGTTTTAAAGCAGGCTTCTCCCCTTTACATAACTGACCTTTTTGAGGGTTTAATGATGAATGAGGGTATTAAGTGACTTTACAGAGCAGTCAGATGTTTCTTTAAATTCCTTAGTTTTATTTTCACTTTATTTTTCCATTTCCTTTTGGTGAGCTTTGTTGTTTTGCATGTTTTGGTAGAAGAGGGCAAACTAACCCTTTCCAGTGACAGTTAAGCTCACGAGACTGAGTGTTTTTCACTTAAATAACATTAATCTCCAAATGCACGTAGCCAAAAAACGTTTTGTTTCTCAGGGCATCAAGTTGTCAGCAGAGGTCAAACCATTTGTTCCAAAGCATGCGGCGGTAACTGTGGCATGGTCAGAACCCTCAGAAGCATGTGTCTTTCCTAGGTACTTAACTACATGCTACCCATTTGTTCAGGAACCATCTTTGGATAAGTATGTATATTTTCTGAATCTTATTTCTTGGGGGATTTTGACCTTCTGGTTTTGGATGTTGAGTATCTTAAGAAGTAAGATTAAAGGTTCCAATATGTTGTTAGTCCAACTCTAGAAATGTTTCTGCATTATCTTAATGATTAAGTTTTTACATTTAAGTTCTCTGGGTGTATACCAGGTACCTGGTCATTTGTTCACAAGGGTCTGTATTGTTACAGAGTGTTAAGGAGAATTTGGTGTTCTGTAATGATTTGTCTGGTTTTTGTGTGTTTTGGAAGGAGCTGAAGCCAATCTTTGGATGAAAAAATGGTTGTGTTGCAACCAGGTTAAGGTAGATGTAGTTGTACCCAAGTAAAATGATTCTTCAATAAGGTTTCTAAACCTGTAAAATATTTACTGTATGGGGTCTCTCCTGGATCTCCATGATCTGTGCATCTCCAGAAAGGCAGTTTTACTAAAAAATGTTAGGGGTTTCTGCAAGTTTTGGGATTTTTCTATTATAAAAATACTTTATAAGAAGCAAACTGAAAAAAAAGCCTGCATAGCAGAATAGGAAATAATTGAGTCTTGTAAGAATCTGATGATGCTACATAGTTCTCTCATTGCTTCTTAGGACCCTAAGCATTGGATTGATTATACAATTGCTGCAAAGTTAATGATGTTTCTTTAAAAATTCAGAGCATTAATGAACACAATCATTGTAGGCCATCATTTTATCCTACAGGAAATCTTAGTATTTTCAACCTATTTTCATTTGTACTAGAAATTTAACATTGCAGTGAGTATGGCCTGTTCTGTGCATTAGAGAAAGCCCACAGCATTAGCATGAAATCAATTGCTACAAAAAATACCCCACAACCCAGACAGCAGTAGTCTTCTAACGAGTGTTCTGCCGTGTTGGCACTGAGACATAGTTACAGTTAACTCTCGTTTGGTATATTTCTTCTTTGTGTGTAAACTGATGATAAGCGTTGTTTTGACTACATTCTGTCGGAATTGCAGCAGGTAGTACGAAGTGTGTTATCTGAAGTCTTCTGTATCTATGGGAAGGTTTCTCTGTCATTATCTACACAAAATTCTGAGGCTGGCAGGTTCATGGAGAGCAGCTTTAAAAACTGAGTGCAGCTTTCTGGAACAGAGAATTTTCTGTTCTCCCTAATCAAATCTGAACTCTATGTATTTTCTGGACAAAGTATAGAAGGAAATTGAAAGGGAACTTTTGAGCAAACATTTGAGGGAAAGAGGCATGCCCCGGACATGCTGTGTTTTCATTAATTGTGATGGTTACATGCTGGTCAGGTAATTATTGTTTTATAATTCTGCATTGTATTTCATACATGTTTTATATGCCATAAAAAGTTATACTTCCACTTTGTTATTGTCATTTTAAGATAGGTTTTAATGTTTGTTCTTTTGCAGTCAAGTATGTGATGCATGTCATGTCCTTACACTGTGTTTTTGGTTTGTTTTACAAGAAAAAGCTTACTGAAAATAAGCATGAAGAATCTCAGTAACCTTGAACAGGCATGAGAACTGCAAAGCAGACTAGCTTTGACAGTTGGAAATGGATAACGTGTGTTTTAAGATACTTGCTTAACTACAAGTTTTCCCAAAACAAAATTAATTGTTTTTAAATAAGTCTGTAGCAGTTAGTAAATACCTAGTTGAAATAACGATATAGTTTTCTTTTGAAATAGAGCTTTCTTGTTAAACAAATTCTTTAGACAAGGAATATGTTTGTCAAGGCAAACAAGTAGGTGCTGAAGACTTGCCACAGGATGACTTTCATTTCTGTTTCAATATCCATCACATAGTGTTGTGGGAGATCCTGCCTTCCGTGAATACTCCAGCTGCTCTTACTCACCTGATGTTCTTGCAAATGTGTATCCAGTAGCTGGCTCACAGTATCAATCTAACAACTCAACACTCTATAATGGTTCAGGAGTAGTCAGTGAATCTGCTGAGCAAACATATCCAGTCAGACAAGAAAGTAGGAGTCTTTCAAAGGTGAGCAAATTTGTGTTTTCTTAAAAATTAAATTCTTACTTTATATCAGTCTTTATAAATGTTTGGTTCATATTTTTAAAGTGAATCATCTGTCTTTCTTGTAGTGATCATCAATGGCATTTAAAAAGGATAGTAGTGTAGTGTCCCCAGCTTCAGAATACCAAAAAGTTCATGGAATTGTACACTTCAGATTAATAGAATCTTTCAAGCAGCATTTTTGAAACATGAGGGGAAATAACTTTTTTTTTTTTCTCTCAGAAAGAAGCATCTAAAGGTGTGGGAGAGGAGGTGGGGAGCACTGTTCATTTGTGAGCTGTGCTGTCGTTTTTCACTCTTTGGGCTTTCAGGGAGGGGAGAAAGGCTTTTTTTTTTTAAGCCCTGTGGCAGCTTCCATTAGCCTGACTTAAGACAGACCTGGTATCTGTAATCATATGTTTAACTGGTAAGTCAAAGACCACATCTGTTGTTGAAGGATTTTCAAGACTTGCTGCAGGTTGAAGACAATCCACAAGAAGGGAAGAACTTGTGCTGCTGGGGAGAGGGAAGAAAGGTTCATGTTAGAAATGTAGTCCTTTTCAGTCAGAAATATACCAATGTTCTGTAAATATCTTCAGTCATCTTTGTCTCTGTCTGGGGATAAATTTCCTGAAACTTGCAAAATATTTTCAAACAAAAAATACATAAACCTCTCAAAATATAAAAGGGAAAAAATTCTAATGTGTTTTAAACTCATTTCCCTCTGGGATTAGACATTGTGTTTCTTAGATTCGTACAACTGCTTTTGTTTCCAGGAGTTTTATATGATCTGTTCTACAGTCACATCCTTTTGCTGCACCTTACTCCCTAGGTAGAGACCTAAGTAACTTCACTGTGATCAAGCCTGTGTAGAGGATTTGTATGGACTAGGTCCTTAACATGCATTATTAGACATAAGGTACAAAGTCTAGATCCCTAAAATTATTTGTTTTCTTGCTGAGAGAATTATGTGCTGAAACTGTTTGGGGAGAGGATGAGCTCAGCATTAACACAAGTGATGTAATGTGAAAAAACTTAGTTAAGCTTCTGGGAGGACTTCTGTGATCTTTGTAGGGGCCTTGTACTGTTTATTATAGTCTTTTTGTCTTTTTCCCTTGTCATATATTCTTTTGTGAATTTCAGAGAAGTGATTTATTTTTGCAGCTTTTAATAGTTGCATCCTGTATCCTTACGCTTTAATAATTTGCCTTTGGGTATCAATAAATGCCTTGTCCTCCCACCCAAGGAAACAATTTTGCTGCCAGATGTCCTCTGAATTTAGTCCAGCATCCTGTGATCAGAGTTCAGCCATGTGTCTAGGCTACTGTGGTGTAGTTTGCATAGATGCAAACCTCTGCTTGTTCCTTGCTTGCTGATTTCTAAGCCCAGTTCTGCCAAACTGTATTTCGTGGAAGAATCATAAGATTTTCATGACTCTGCAGAATGGGTGAATGTGTGTCCTTTACAGGGATCACATAGCTATGTCTTCTCTACTACTTTACTCCAAGTTTTTTGGATGTTGCGACATCAGTCTTGAACAATTTGCCCATGACATGTAGTTTAGTTAAAAGATGGCATACTTTTAAAATTTTAGCCCTGTTGTAGAAGAAATTTTGTTTTAGATGATCATACTGGATGATTTAATACCAAACTATTTTTAACTATTGGAAATGCTCTGATTAAAAAATCAGATCTCAAAAATGCAGTTGTCTAGAAGCATATATATATATATATATATGTATCCATCTTACTTGGGCTGTAATATATGCTAAAATAGCATAGGGAACAAGGTAGATGAAATTAAATACCATAGCTCTACATGGCTATTAGTATTTTTATTGATTACTTGTGTTTATGGTATACTATTTTTTAACTATTTACTTTTGTATTAACTTGGTGGTCAGATTCCAGGTACAGAAGTGGTTAACTGTAACTCATGGCAAACTTGCTCACTTTGCGAAGTTTCAGTAAAACTTAGTAAATATGTCACAAATACTTGCAGCAGAGGAGATCAAAAGAAGGTGAGAAAAAACTCGACAAAAAAAGGCATGATGGAGGTGAAGCTTCTGTCAGAGTTGTGAACAGGACTTCATTCCAGACTTCTACATGCAGCAGAGATTCTGTGAAGCCAGGTACGAACATGTTGTTTGGTTATAAGTACGTGGAATAGATGTGGAATGGGTGTCTGTGCAATATGCTGCAGTTTGTGACTATGTTTCTAAATCTAGAATAGTTAAGGAAAAAGATACCCTTTTCTGTACCCTTTTCTGTGACTCTCTTGAGAAGGAGTGGTGACGTGGCCTTTCCTGATTGAACAAGTTAATATAAACTGATACAAAAAATTTCTAAAACAAGCATCTGAATTTACACTTGCTTGTTCAGTGTTGTATTTGCATGTTGATTATAATTGCTAGTTTTTTTAATTTAATGTGAGCTGTGCATAGCAACAGTCCTCATGACAATTACTGCAGTGTATAAAACATAAAACATACTTATAAATGATCATAAGCAAGTTTAATTACTTAGGCTTTACATGCTTTATTTAGACAGGTTCAATAAAGCTACAAACAAGAAGTCAACTGCAATTCCAAAACCAGAGTCTCATCCTGTACCCACATTTGAGGCTGGCATTCTGGATTTCCACAAGTCACAGAGTTTGGGAAGCAGTGAGGTACTGAATGTACACCATAAAAATACACCAGTAAGTTTGGTGAAAAGTAACACTGTGTCCTTAGTCAACCTCATGTGTCTCTTCTGCTGGACACCAAGGATAACCCATGTTGCAGAACTTGTAAAAATAAAACTTGTCAAAAATACAATAATTATTAATGCAAGTATTTTGCATTTAGTATGGCAGTTTAAGACCTATCTAAATACCTTGCGAGCAAGGCAGTTCAGAGCTAGAGGTTTTAGGGCTCTTCTTCTAGGTGGTGATGTCAGTGCTTGCTGTCTCCTACTCTTTCTTCATGGGCTTTCCTTGTCTGTGCTGCCATAGATAGAGGAAAGCCAGGTGCCACCAGAAATAAATGTAAATATGTATGGTATGGTCTAGATTGCCTGTAAGGACCATATTACATTCCTGTATTTAGCAGCTTACTGTTTTCTCTTTCATCTGGAAATAATAAGTGAGCAGTCACTTATCCAATAGTTTCCACACATTAAAAAAAAAAAAAAAGTCTGCATTTTTGTACTTAATTGGATTCTGCTAAAGGTTAAAAATAAGAAACTTTAAAAAAATAAGAAAGGTTGAAAATACTTCTATAAAATAAGAAATATTTCTTTAAAATAAGGAAGGTTAAAAATAAGAAACTAAGAAAATTCCAGAAGGGGAAGAAATATTGTTGAATGTTATTCTTTCTTTCTTTGGCTCCCTGTTACTAAATAAAATACTGAAGTATTCAGCAGTGTATCACATATATTTAATCAAATAATAGTGATTAATGATTAAGAATTCTGAAGGATCCAAGCAGAATATTTCTGATTCTTCTGAGTAGAAAACTGTCTGTAATGAAAGACCTTTCTGCTAACCCTTGAGTGTCATTTTTCATTATTTGTTTGAGTTTGAGGATAGAATTTATTTTTAATATACATGAAATACCAAAATATTTTCTTGTTTATTAGATCATTGTCTTGATGCTTTTGTAAAATATAATAAGGCACAATCTTGCCTGTACACCAGTGAAGAGACACCTCCTCAAATTCTGTTATACCATCGGGCTGAAATGATGGTGCCACTAAGATCAGCAACAAAAAGGCCAGAAAGATCCTTATGCCCTTATCTGTAGATGGTTTGAGAATTTTTAGTTTATGGTGGTTTATTGTGTTTAGCTGCGTTTAGGTCAGTGATTTTAATCCTTTTCTGTTACCTGACCATCTGTTTTGCAGGAAGATACTTCTGCAAAAAGCAAAGCTTCACCAAAAGCTTCAGATGAAGCAGGAGCCAATTCAATTCCCTCTTCACTTGATGGTAGGGGTAAGTTTTAAAACAAAAATTATTTGCCTGCATTTTTAACTGCTTTTATCTCAGCTGTTTGGAAAACTAAAGTGTTCTGAGGAGCTGTTGATGTGTAAAGTAAAAAAAACAAAAAAATAGGAGCAAGCTTATTATAAAAGGAAAAAAAACCAGAAATAACGCTGTATCAGTTTCTTTCAAATGAGATGACCACTTATCGCTCATTCTTGCTCATATTTCATCAGCTGGAATTTTAGAATTGAAGAACAATTTAGTTTGGAAGAGACCGTAACTAACACTGCCAAGTCCACCACTAAACCATGTCCTTAAGTGCCAAGTCTCCACATGTTTTAAATATCACCAGGAACAGTGAATCAACTGCTACACTGGGCTGCCCATCCAGTGTTTGATAATGCATTTGGTAAAGAAATTTTTCCAAATGTTCTTAATCTGAATCTGAATCTGAATCCTAAAGCACCTTGTTACAACTTCAGGCCATTTCCCCTGTCTCTTGTCCTCTGGGAGAAGAGGCCGACCCCCACCTGGCTAAACTCTTGTTTCAGGTGGTTGTGAAGCGTGATCAGGTCTCCCCCGAGCCTCCTTCTCTTCCAGGCTGAACACCTCCAGCTCCCTCTGCTGCTCCTCACAGGACTTGTGCTCCAGACCCTTTCCCAGCTCTGTTGCCCTTCTCTGGACTTGCTCCAGCACTTCATGTCCGGGGCCCAGAACTGGACACATTCGAGGTGTGGCCTCACCAGTGCCAAGTGCTGCTGCCACACAGTTGCTGCCACAGGCCAGGATGCCACTGGCCTTCTTGGCCACCTGGGTGCACTCTGGCTCATGTTCAGCTGCTGTTGACCAGCATCCCCGGGATCTTTTCCTGTGGGCACCTCTCCTGCTGCTCTTCCCTAAGTCTGTAGCACCACATGAGATTGTTGTGACAATCTGAAGGACAGGTTCATTTCAGCTTGCTGAACCTCATGCAGTTGGCCTCAGCCCATCAATCCGGCCTGTCCAGATATCTCTGCAGAGCCTTCCTACCTTCCTAACAAAAAGCACTTTTGCCTGGTTTGGTGTCATCTGTGAACTTGTTGGCTTGATCCTGGTCATGGATATATTGCACAGGACTGGCCCCAGTACTGAGCAGGGGAAAGTGAAGAATGCTGTCTCCAGTACTGAGTCCCATTTTGTTGTGTCATTGATGCTCAAGGGAAAATATTTCTGTAGTTGCCTCTCATGTTGTTTCAGGTAAGAAAAGGAACATGTTTTGGTTATTGGAAGCCTGTTTAGTCATATGCAGATTTTTTTCCAAGAATAAATGAGATGCAGATATTGATTAGTCTTTATATGCAGATTTGTTTTAAATAGCTGGCACCCCAGAGTTTAGTATGTACCTAAAATTTTTCTATGTCCTATGTTATTTCTGTTAAGAGAACCATGATGCTGAAACCCCTCCCTTTTTTTTTTGTGCTTGTTCATTTTGTTTGGGAATTTGTGAGGGGAGGGTGGCCTTGGACTTTTTTTTTTTTTTTGTTCTTGTTTACCTGTTGTCTGGCTGTGGGGATGAAAATATTTTTTTAATTGCTACAAGCTATCACATGGCTAGTTTCATGTGAAAAACGTTCTGTTCATCAGGACTGTCTTGGAGTCATCACATGCATTAAGATTGAATTGTCGGAGTGCCTCTCACTCAATTTCTGTGCATACACAGACATGCACCAGTCTGAACAGTTTGGTCCTTATCTTCCGTGTAACTTCAGTAAGGATTCAGAGAGGACAGATTAATCTGCTGAAATGCCTTGAAGGGCTTTCTAAAGATAAAGTTGTTCCAGAACTTTTAAAGTCATCTGATAATGGGAGTTTTTGGTTATATACTATTGTCTGTTCCTATCCCTGATTTAAAAATAGCAGTGGGCCCAGCTGAGGTTGGCCACAGGTCTGTATTGGAGCTGTCTGGGGCTGGCTGTGTCCGTCTCTTCACAGCAGCTACTGCAAACTTGCCCTGCTACCAAAATTTAGCCATCTAAACCCATTATGCTATTTTATTGTTCAAGGGAAGTTTTTCTCACTCTTAAGAAAAATATAGACTGTGTTCTATCTTTGCTTCATGTAAGGGATGTGGGTCTCAGATTCAGTCAAAGAGAGAAACGAGAGTTTCTAGCCAGGCAGAAGCCTGGGAAAGAGCTGGAGAAGAATGTAAATAATTCTTTATCTCTCTTGTTATTCACATTGTTTATAGTTAAGTTCTATCACTGTGCGTCAAGCACTCTGCACCAATGGTGTGGATTGTTTTCACTTCAGGACCAGTGGAATTGTTCCTCACAGAGCTCTGTCTAAAAGAACGGTGTATTTTGAATAAACCAGAGTTTTACTCTCAGCAGCCTTCTGAGTCAGTCTTGCCTTGACAGCGACAAAGGAATATTTACAAAATTAATTGTGTTTTTAAAAATGTCTTTCAAAACACTGATACATCTTAGTGGTAGGGAGTGACATTCCTCTACACTGAGGCACACTAGGAAGTATTTCAGCTGCTTCGTATGCCTGTAGCACCAGGAAGTTTTCAGAAAGTGAAAAGTAACACTGTGGCCTTCTGCATGAAAGCTACATGACTTTATGGGAGGAATATTAAAGGAGTTTTGTATATAAACATAGCGGAATTTTCAGTATTTTGAAGATGAGCATGAGAGTGTGGACTTAGTACGATACAGCACAGATTTCTAAATACCAGTTAATTTTGTTTATTTATAAAGTGTTTGGCAGTATATGGAGTACTTAAAATTCAGGAAAGCTTGTTGGAGAAATAAAATGTGTGTTTTATTCAAGTCCTTCCTCAGAAAGAATATGGCTCTGCTTAATTTGCTAGGCTTTGACTAATTAATTACTGATCTTTTTTCTTTTGAGTATTTGAGGACTATTCTTGAAACATCTTTGTGTTTACTTTTTTCCCAGCGTCATTTCCTGAAGCTCCTGCAGATGGCTCTGCTCAACCACATGTGTCTTGGGCATGTGTACTTTCGCAGTCCCCAAAGAAAATTGTTTCATCACCAGCATCTGAAGGTCTTTCCAGAGGCAAAGGGAAGCAGGAGAGTGAACCAAAAGTACTTGAGAATTCTCTGCTCTCAACTAATGCCTCTCCCTGTGTTTGTGTTTCTTTATTGCCATTTTTTCCCTGGGCTCTGTGCAGTATCCACTTTTAAAAGGAGATGATATGAAAGCAGCTTGTTCTTACTAGAATTTTTCTTGTCAGGGAAAAGAATCACAGGATATCAAAAAGACAGTGCTAGACTAGGAATAAGAACTTTCAGCTTTGAGGCTGAATTTCTTTTTCAAATTTCTGACCCTCAGAATAAGACATGAAACATGGAACTCTTGCCTTATTTGGCTTAATATTTCCTAATTAAATCCCAGTAGTTCCGATACATTCTGATAACAATGCAGTAGGCTGCAACTGTAGAATTCTTGCTGTAGCTATGGATTTCTAAGAGATACTGAATTTTCCTTGTCTGCTTAATGACCCAGCCTGAATTGATTAAGACGTCCTTGAGTAGTGTAAGACTAGTCATTGCATATATTTTGGTAGGTGATACTGAAAAGGGTTTTAAAGGTCATGCCTCATGGTCTTTTGCAGCAATCAGAAACAAAAAATATTGCAAGTGAAACTGAGCCTGAAGAAGGGTCAGAAAAAAAGAAAAAAAAGAAGAAAAAGAAGAAAAAACTGAAGTCGCCCACTGATGTAGAAAGACCTCAAAGTGAATCTAACACAATACAGGAACCACCGAAGATTGAGGTAAACTGAATAAGTTTTTGTTGCTGTTCTTTTAAGTGTTATGCATGTACTAGAAGACTAAATGTTAACATAGCTTTGTACAAATTTAAATTCAAATCCTATTTGTAGGGGATGTTGGTACAGTTTTTTTTTCAATTGAGATGTTTGTCAGAGGTTACTGGTAGGAAACTGTTGTAGTTTTTAAATTACTACACGTTTGGTGAGCACAATTTCCTAAATTAGAAATATTCTGTAGCAGCTATTGCTTGGGGTGTGGGGACTATAATAATATACTGGGTGCTACAGGGTACCATGGTTTTAATGATTGTGGTACAGTATAACAATTCTAGTTGTCTCACAGCTGGAAGCAATTTCTGTGTAACATGGCTGACAGTGTTTACATTTCTGATTTTTAATTTCAGTTTCCTTCCAAATTCATGTAACTGTAATAGGTATATTAGTATTTTGATACTGTTATGTATCAGTATTGCAAAGGCATGAGCCTCTCCCACATTAGAGGAGTGTTGCAGGTGTGTGATTGAACAGTGCTTCATTGTAGGCCTAATATTGTACAGCATGTGCATGTGTTGGTTTACGTGTTTGATTTGGTGTAATAATACTCTGAAATGACAGCATAAAGAAGCCTTCCTGGCTGGCTTCTGTTCTGTACATTTCAATGTGGAACATGAAGCAGAGCTATGTCTATGTGGTTTTACTGTGTGGTTGCTTGTCCAGGAATGGCACAAGAAATGAGTATTAACAGACCTCTTTGTTAAAGGAAATGGGTAAAACCAAAGCTGTGCTAGTTCTTTCTTCAGGAGAATATCCCCATTTTTGCTATATGCTACCATAAACACTGTATGCTATGAATGGGCATTCTAAATTGAAAGAGGATGGCAGAAGTTATGGAAAATAGCAGGATGGTACTGGGACTGTTGAAGTCAAAATTGGAAAGAAATTGCATAGAACCATGGAGCAAGACACACATGTTGCACTGCAATTTGTGATGTGGATGCAGCATCTGTTGTGGCAGTGGAGGAAAGCTTTCTGATCCTCCTGGTTTGCTGGGAATTCTTGTGTCCTCAGCAGTTTGAAAAATGGGTGAGATGCTTGTATGATGCTCTTGAAATAATAAACCATGCAGAGATGACACACATGGAGCTTCTGGGCACCCAGGAGGTTTAAGAAGGTTCTGTTTATGTGCAGCAGCTCAACAGAGCCATATATTGGATTGCTCTCTAGTTTTATATAGGTCAGTCATTTATAGACATGGCTAATAAGCGTAAGTGGATACATCTGGAGAAACCAATCCTGTCATTTCATACACACTGGCAGGTCCTGACCTCGATATCTTCCTTGAGTTAATATCGAAGGTGCTGTTGATAATCAGGTCAGTGCTACTAGTATTGGTCAGACATGTAAACGGTGCTAGGAAAATAAAAAGGGAAATTGATTATGACAATACAGAATTTCAGGGCATGTCTGATCTAAATACAGTGTGGATTTTGTTTTCTTATATTCCTCCCATTCCTTAAAAAAATACACATATTTGAACTAAAAAAGATGGACAAAAGGCTCCAAAAATAATCAAAGGTGTGAAGCAATTTCTGTGGGAGGCAAGACTGAACAAAATTAGGACTTCTCAGTATATACAAGAGATGGCTAAATGGCAATATAGCAGTTGCAAGAAAGTAAAAATGAAGTTGACCTTTCTCCTAGTGTTTGATGTTCTTACAGATGGTAAGAACAAATACAGGGAGGTGTAACCTCTCACTGAGTGCTACATTTTAATTATTTAGTTTGCTACAGGATGTTGCATATGTCAGAAATCTATTTGCATTTCAGAAGCAATTGGACAGACATCATCGTCTAAGCTGAAAAGAGTGTATTTGTGAAATATGTTTTCACTTCCTTTCAGTTGCTTTTTGGCTTACTTGCAAGCTTCTTCAAAAGTTCATTGGTTGAAGTGTGTCACTCCCTGTGCTAGAGCTTGGGGTGTTTAAATAAAGCCTTTCAGTCTGGAACAGGTCTTGGTGTGTTCAGTGGTACTGTATCACAGCTAAAAAGGCCTCTCAGAAAGTGGGAGGAGAAGCAAAAACCTAGCTGATGGATTGAGATCATTATGATGGAGGCAGTGGGTATAGGGTGGTGAGTATAGGCCAAACTTCAGCCTGTCAGCTCTTGATAATCCAGATTCTGCACAACGGATCCTCTGCTAATAAAACTTCCTCTTGTGTGTAAGCCATGATCATTTGAGTAATTATTTGTTTATTTCTGTACTACAGTACATACTGCCTGTTCTGTTCTTCACCACTCACATGTTAAGGACAGAATTGCACAGCTGGAGACTGTACTGGAAGAAGGGGGAAGTTGTTTGCAAGGCTTTTAAATTATTTGAAAAACATTCCTTTAGAAGCTGTTTACCTCTAAGGATTTCTATCAACTGACAACCATAACAAGCTGCTTTTGGAAGCATTTCTGTTACAAGCTGTTTCAGCCCTGAATCAGCTGCTGCATGGAAGATTTAACCATTGTTGTACTTGTCATAGCTGGTTGCACTACCCTTGCCTTCTGAATTTTTGTACAGTGGAACAAATTATGATAAATGTTTGATAAGCGGGGAGAAAATTGTTGGAGTGTGGGAAAAGTTTTGAAAATACAGACTTGATTATTCTTATGAAATCAACATCTGGGTTATTTGTTTAGGATGTTGAGGAGTTTCCTCATCTGGCAGCTGCTTCTGATAAGAGAAACAGGGTAGGACCTCAGAAACCAGCCTTTACTTCTGCAGTCAGAAAGCAGTCTGAAGTAAGTAATCTTGCGACATTATGTGACTCAAGTATCAATTATGAATCCAAGTTGTTTGGTTTTTTTGAGTTTTTTTTACATGAGCGAAATAAATCTCAGGAATTAATTAGGAGCTGCATTCAGTATGTGGATGAATCCTAAGCATAAATGGCAAGGATTGAAAATGTGATTGTTCTGTCAAAGCAAGTAGTGTAAACAATAATGGTAAAATCCCAGGTTTCAGTTGCTTTGAAATGAATTTTGCTACTAAAAATTTTGGTCCTTGGCTTTATTTCCCTATGAATTTTAATGGTTTAAAAAAACCTCCAAACACAAGCAAACAAAACCCTTGTTTGCTTTGTTTGAGGCAGTAAATAGCTTTGACAAGGAGGAGTGAGTAGCAAAAGGCACAGCAGTTGCTTAAAAAAGATTTATTACGAAGAAAGGTGCTGTACGCACATGAAACTCAGATGAAAGAGACCCCTTAGCTTTGTAGACGTAAGTGGGATATAACCCCTCAAAGCTTACATAAACTTTAGAGACATGATTCCTGTGCCTATAATAAATATTTGAAAATGAAGCTGCCTTGCTATTTTTTTCTTCCAAATCCGAAAATAAAATCCCCATGAATGTGATTAAGTGGTATGGCAGCCAATGAATGGTCACCCTTCTAGAAGGCCACGTATGCTCTTCCCAGAGCCTTCTCTTTTCCAGGCTGAACAACCTCAACTTTCTCCACCTTTTATCATAAGAGAGGTAATCCAGTCTTTTGGTCATTTCTGTGGCCCTCCTCTGGCCCTGCTGTAACGTGTCCATGTCTTTCTTGTGCTGGGGATCCCAAAACTGGACACAGTACTCCAGGCAGGGGCACACAAGAGCAGAGTAGAGGGAGATGATTACTTCTCTCACTTCTTTATACATACCTCAGGACATTTTGGCTTTCTGGGCTGGGAGTGCCCATGACTGGGTCATGTCCAGCCTCTCACCCACAGCACCCCCAAGTCCTTCTGGGCACATCCCTCAATACTGTAAAGAATGCCATCCATCATTCTGGTTGGCATCCCTTCCCTGAAGGACTTCCCTGGAGCCTACTTGGCTTGGTGTCATTCACAGACTTGCTGACGGTGCACGTGGTTTGAGTTTAATATCATCTTAACCCTTTCCCATGTGTCCTCGTTCTATATATTTTGTCTTCCTCCTTGTCACCTTCTATCTTTAAATTCCTAAGAGCCATCTCTCTGAAGAGCCTTGTGATAGTCGGTCTCCCTCTCTGGATGAAACTCCCAAGGTGGATGGACAGTCAGGGAAACAAGCTTCATCTTCTGTATTGGAAAGAAAGAAAACTCAGGTAAGTGAATTCATGTTGAAGAGAAGTTCACAACTCAAAATAGGCAAAGGAAATGAGCCTATTTAGATATAAGACTAAGTCCATGCTCATCTGAGATTCTGCATTCATACTTTGAGGTAAGTGACATGGTCACTCTTCTAATCTCTAATTAGAAGCAATCACTGGTAATAATTGCCAACCTCCAGGGTTTGATAAGGAAAAGTACAGATTTTGCATTAATATCTGTGGGTTTCAGCTATCAGGAATTTTTCTTTCACCTGTTTTACTTAATCATGGCATAAATCCAGTCCATACTGATTGCTCTAAGGAACTGGGAACCTCCTAGAAGTAGTTCGGACTACTTCCCTGTAGTTCCCCCTGTCTTGGGGCAAGGAGGAGAAATATGGAGCACCAGGTGAGGTCAGGAAGGATTTTCGTGTTGGTGAGTAGGTTCTGGCACAGCTCTGATGCAAGGTGAGATCCCAGCTGAGGACTGAGGAGGTCATGTTCTGTAACCCTCTTGTAACAGAAATTACAATCAATTGATTGACTTCTAAAAGAGCCAAACAAGACTTCTAAAAGTGCCAAATCTGGCAGTCATGTTTTGCTCTGTAGTTTGTTCACAGTCTTCACCACACTATCCATTTTTAGTCTTTTTATGTTCTGCTTTATGAAATATGGATCATGGCTTTTGCCTTCTCTTCAAAGCAGAGAAAAAGATGAGTGCTTATGAGGAGCTGGTGCAAAGATGATGACCTTTCTTTTTAGTGAGACATTGGAGATAATGATTTTTATGTGTTGCAGTCACATACTCTGGAAGAATCACAGTAGTTTTTCTATAATTTTAAGAAAATTTTAAATTTTGATGAGCCTTTTATTTCTTTCAAAGGTATATGACAGTCTGACCAAAGTGGGGCCCTGACATAAAGGCCTTCCTTTATTGAAGACTTTATACTTTATGCTTTGTTGCAGTAGCAGGTTTTAAAGTTACCTGAACTATTCTGATTTTTTAATATTTTTTTGACAGTAAAGTTGATGTTTATTTGAAGGTCACTGAGTGACATCAAAGATCAGTAGTATTGTGGATAAAGATGTTAAAAGAGTGTATTATACCATAAAAAGTAATGTTCTTTACAGTCTGAAGTGGAGGGCGTTACTAACTGGTACTGAACTTTTTCAGGAAACATCCAGGAGCAGTGGTAAGAAGAGTCAAATTCCAGTGCAGTTGGATTTGGGTGGCATGCTTGCAGTCTTGGAGCAGAAGCAGCAAACAGAGAAGTCAAAACAGTCTCCTAAACCTGTGGTATTTTCAGGTATTGGTTACTATGAAATTTCCTTTCTTTCAACTTAAGCTGTTTTTAAGTATTCAGACATTAAATGTAGTCTGATTTCTGATATGTGATGATCTCTATGCAGGCAAGAGCACAGTTCACCAGATACAAGAGAACATTAAGGTTCTTTAAAAAGAAATTTAAAAAGCATGGCAGTCTGAATTGTTTGATGGAAGACTTACGGAAAGAAACACAGCTTTGTGAAAGAATGCCTTACATAAATACGAGGCACGATTGAAATGTTGCTTTGGCAGAAATACCAATGTTTGTGGAGGTTTTTGCTCTCCCCTATGTAATTGTGTTATTGTTCTGATCTAAACAGGCAGGAAGAAGCTACACAGTAACAAAGGCTTTCTTAAATCTCCTCTGATGCTAGAAATCATGGAGCTGAGGCTTGATTGAAAAAGCTTCTTTGCAAGCACAGAGGTTTTACAAGAGTCAGGCAGCACAAGCCAAAGGATGAGTTCTGACATACATCTTAATTGTGAAATAATTGATGTTAACAAAATGCTAGGTTTTGTTAATGCAGAGGATCTTTCAGTTCTTCATGATGGAAGCAGGAGAAAATAGCCGTTGTCTTTCTCATTATAGGTCAAAATTTAATCTTGATTATGCTGGTGTATATTTTGCAAAAGGAACCATTATATTTGGTAGCATTCAATGATAGTAAAATTTTTCTTATTTCAGCAAAGGTTTTTTTAGTAATTATTTCAGAAAGAGATCTAATCACAAGAGATTTCATCTCACAATACGTAATGTGATAGCTGAGATTTTAAATATAAAGCTCAAATGCTTAGCATTGGTGAGATTTTCCTTCACTAAGCTGACAGAACTTATGAGATGCTTTTTTAAAATACTTTCTTTTTTTCAGTTGATCTCCTTTTATTTTCATTTGGGTCAATCAGACTTAATGCTGCAGAGATGCTAATAACCAGTTTTGTTTCTATAAAACTATACAGTGTGTGGATTGATGAGTAGATGGTGGGCCACAAAGGTATGGGTCAAAATAGCCGTTTTCTAATACTAAGCTTCCTGTGCCTGAATCTACTGCAGAAGAGAAATAGATGTGTCATGTTTGTATCCTGGGAGCATAAGGCTGATGTTACTTTAGCTTTGTACTGTTTTAATGTTTAGTACACCATTGATTTGGTGTGTACCAAAGTACAACTTCAGTTTGCAAAGTAGCATCATTCTGACCTCTGCTACCAAGAAGAGGACAGTGAACAGGAATGGAAAGGAGTATGTCCACAGACAGTTGTTTTTATTCCAGTTACTACTTCACATGATAGGTAATACTGGTAAAGTCATCAAGTTTAGGAACATGAAAACTGTGAACTTGAAATGATCATGTACACATTAAGGAGATATGTGTCTGTGGGATGTATGATTATTTATTGCTGCAAATCCAGCTTCCATTTCTGTAGCCACCTATGCTGCACATTTTTGGCAGTGTTCTCAGTTTGCCTTTGATACACAGAGCCGAAAAAGAAACATCAGTTTAGCAGCTCTATGGTGTAAACTGTTCATGGTAAGAGTACTGCATGTGATGAGGGAGGATCTGCATATAAATACTGTGGAAGCAGTAAATGAAGATGGCTTAAGACAAGCTGCCAGAATATTTTTGTGTGTTCAGGGGAGAGAGGTTGCCTGAGTCACAGAGGGAAGTGTCAAGCTGGTTCTACTGATACTTACTTAGTCATCTTCTCCATTGACTTGCTAATGTGAACTGCTTTATATTGCAGGTAACTAAGTTTGACAAAGTGC
This sequence comes from Taeniopygia guttata, assembly GCF_048771995.1. Taxonomy (NCBI): domain Eukaryota; kingdom Metazoa; phylum Chordata; class Aves; order Passeriformes; family Estrildidae; genus Taeniopygia; species Taeniopygia guttata. The sequence goes on along the minus strand of NC_133063.1, from coordinate 12,068,818 downwards.
TCTACAGGATACAGCAGTTCTTACTGATAGTGAGGAAGAGTAGTTTATTTGGTATGAGGTCATGGTGTGGAAGATCCAGGTTTAGCCATTTATCCAGTCATTTAAAGCTTCTGTGCTCTAAACCCTCTGAAAAAATGCAAGTAAAGTGGACATCTTCAGCGAGCTTTGCAGGTTAAGCAAAAGAGACTTAGCTGTAGCTTTGCATTACTCATGACCCATTTGCAAGTGAATTTCATCTAGGTTCCTTAAGGTGTAACAAAAGGTAGGCATAAATGCTTAAGTTTATTTACAGCAAGTAAATCTAAAATCTGTACTACTGCTACTCAGTATTTATCTTAACCCAGTATGGAATCAATGGAGGAGGAAGTGTCCCATCATGAAACACAGAAATTCTTGGAGGTTTACCAAGATGGTATGGCAAGATGTTGAAGGTAGCTTGGACTGCAGTGTTTGGTCAAATTCTGCTTTTGAGACAGAGATTGTGATTCCAGGGGTATAACAGAAGTAGGGGACACAGCAGTCTTTTGTAAGGAGTATCTTTTCAAAATAACAGTTTGATGATACAGGATTGCCTGTAAATATTCCTAATAGCAACACAATTTTAATATGTGTATACCAGTCTTAAACTTGAAATTGGATTCTAATTCAGGTATTCATTTTAGTTGTCTGATGCAAATTTCTTCTTAAATCTCAGTTGGTGGTGCTGTTCCGCTGCTATCTAAAGACCCTGCTACTGCCACGAGAAGTCACCGTTTAAACCAAGGAAAGATGCCTCACAATCCCTTGGATTCCAGCGCTCCTTTGGTAAAGAAAGGGAAACAGAGAGAAGTACCTAAAGCAAAGAGACCAACACCTCTCAAAAAGGTCCTTTTTTTTTAATCTTAAATAGTAGAACTATAGGATAATATATTACTCTAGGAGTCTGTTAAGCCCTCTCATACAGACATCTGCATCTCAGTGTCCACTTGCCTGAATGCAGTTTTAGCTTTGCTTGGTTTCAAAGAGGGGAGGGGTAGAAAAGGGTAGTCTTGCTAAATGGCATATATAAATTCCAAAAAATACACTTTCTCCCTTGAATTAATTGATAGATTATGAAGTGCCACTACAGAAGTGTCCACACATCATTGATACAGGAAAACATGCAAAGAAATATTATTTGGTGTGGCAAAGTTGACCTTATTTGGTGGACTGGGGAGAATGGATCAAACAGAGGTGATATTTAATGTTTCTGTGTTCTTCCAAGCCAGAACTCTAGTGATTCTGCAGCAACAGGTGTTAGGTCCAACTGGTGATGTCTGTTGTGTCTTTCCTCTTTGCCTGTTCATTTCGCTTCCTGTCACATCTTCTACACAAGGGCTTTTTTAACTTTAGTTCTCTCCTTGTAGTTTATCCCTAGTAATTTTTTTTTTCTGCCTATATACTGCTAATCAAGGTAAAAGTCTTTTCCTATGTAAATTTAGGAATTATCTTTCCTTGTTTTTGTGTGCAAATAGAAAGAAAAGGTTGTAAACTTCAGATACTAGTGCTGAACCTCTTTATAAATGTTTTTTGTGTAAATATGTGGTACGCTTTGTTATCTGCATGACATCAAGTTGGTTTGGTTTTGATACATATTTTAGATTATTCTGAAAGAAAGAGAACAAAGAAAACAGCAGCACCTGTTAGAACAGAAAGCAGCACCGAAAGATGAAGATAACATTTGTCAGACAGAAGGAAATGTTACTGAGAATGCAACACTTCTACAGGATAGTCAAGCAGGTATCTTTTGAGGGAACCTGTAATACAGTATGTAGCTGGAAATTTGAGCACATTTAGTACTTTAAAAACAGGTACTAAATACTGCCAAATGAAGGCTGCAACCTCCAAGTTTTCTGAGATTGACCTCAGGCTTATCTTGACTGTAAAGTGGGCCAAAACTGGAAGTCAGTAATAAGGATTCTGATTACTGTTCCACACTTCTGTGCCTGTTGGTTTTCTGGTATCTTGTAAGGAGAGTGCCCGCCTACCTTTGGCAATTAATGAGGTTTGAAATGAGAAAAAAAACGCTATGAAATTAAGGAAAAAAGTTATACCTGTTTCCCTACTACCATAGACTGTTCTAATCCTAAGGCAGAGACTCTTCCATACATGCTTGACAGATTAATCTCTTCACAAGGCATTTGGGCTGTCTTTTCAGTGAAAGTATCTTGATTTACACAATAGCTGTTCCAGTAACACAAGTTGCTGAAGGGTTTCCAGAGCACACGGGGAACAAGGAATCTAAAGAAGGTTCTGTGACTACAAAGCAGCTAACTGCCACTCTTCCAAAAATCCACAGCAGGAATTTTAGAGAGTAAGTAATGATTGTATTGATGGCTCGTTTTGCACAGTACCACCAAAGTGGCATTTTTCAAACAAAGTAATGCAGTTGCATTCTCTGCAAAACTAACTGGAATTTAGACTGAAGGCTCTAAATTTTTTTCTTTCAGTCTTTCTGTAAGCTGACACACAAAGAAATTATAAACTTAGTGTGTTTTGTGATTCTCACTTGAAAAGGCATGTTCCTTGAAGAAAAAAAAAAAACCAACGAAATTCTCTAGAGGCTAAGGAAAGAAAAGAGCTGCTGTTAAAATATAAGTACTTTATATTAAATAATGAGGCAACAGCTCAACTGTTACCTGTGCTACTTTATTTCTTAAATAGTATTTTTAATTGTAGTTCGATTTTCTACTGCCAGACCAAAAGGCAAAAATGTAAAGAAACTAGATGACATTTTATGTTGTAGCTGGCAAAAAAATAAAGGCAATACTTAGGAGTATTGTGTACAGTTTCAGCTAAATGTTTAAGATTATGTGTGTACATGTTTCTTTAGAAGAAAGAAATAGTCATTATAGTCATGTGAAGTCACAATAGTTAAAACAGTCATGTGAAGAGGTCAGAGATCCATTCACGAAAGCTTGAAACGGTTTCTTGAGGAAAGCAGTGTCTTAACTTTTAGTTCCCCTCCCATGAAGCAAATCCACCATTGGTGGTTTTTCTGCAGTTCATGTCATAGTAATGGTTAATAGTGATACAAGCATTCCTGCTATGTTAATTCTTAATTTTTAATTGCAATAGAAATTGATTAATTTGTGTCTATGTAACAGTGTTTTACTGAGAGCACAGTTTAGGTTGAATATGTGAAGGACAACTCAGTTTGCAGGATGTAGAGCATTCAGCAAAGCTTAGATTATTTTCTTTAAGTCAGGTTTTTTTAGTGTTCCAGTAGATCTGTCTTCAAGACTTAGTGAAACTGGTAGGAAATAGTAAGTAAAAATTTTTGTAACCTAAATAAAATTCGGAAATAATTGTATCTCTAAGATTGAGGATAGATGTTGTGATCTCTTTATCTTATGTGAATTTGCCACTGGCAATTCTTTTTGTTTACAATGCAGTTGATACATCTCTAGTTTTGCTTTTTCATATCTGTCTTCACTGGAAAATTCTTTATGTAAAAGTGGGTGGGGTGAAATAATTTTTAACTCTTATCTTCCCCAGAGTGCCCTGGGAGGGTGAATTACATAGTTTTGTACCCTTTCCTTACGAACATCACAAATCCATAGTCAGATAAGTAGAAAAGGATGACAGACATGAATGTAGAGAGGAGGAATGTGATCCAGTTTTCCATCTTTGGTACACATAGCCTTGAATTTACCGAAATAAGTTAGATTTTTGTACTTTGGTGCTGTACTTTAATTTATATATGTCAAAATAAATATCCATAAATATATGCACATACCTAGTTCTTGAAATAAATATATATATATCTATATATAGATAGATTAGGTTTATTGTACATGTATATATGTATTTTAATATGGTTTGATTAGGAAGCCAGGTAACAACATAAAGAACAAAATTTCTTCCTCTCAAATTTTCAGACACTAAAAATAAGTAAATTTTTGGTTTTGTGTATATGACAAGTGTGTTTGGAGTGGAAACAGAAAAAAATACAAAGACATAGAATAGAATCTTAAATGTATATTTAATGTATTACATATTTAAATGTTACATATTTGTAATTTTAGTGAGTCTAACTATTTTGCTCCTTTCTTCCAGTTACTGCAGCCAGGTACTTAGTAAAGAAGTTGACAGTTGTGTGACAGATCTCTTAAAAGAACTGGTTCGTTTCCAAGATCGTTTGTATCAGAAAGACCCAGTAAAAGCCAAGATAAAACGCAGGCTTGTTATGGGTCTTAGAGAAGTTCTGAAACATCTGAAGCTGAAAAAACTGAAGTGTGTCATCATATCTCCTAACTGTGAAAAGATTCAGTCAAAGGGTAAATAAGTTCTTAATAAAAAAAAGTCTCTTTAATTAAAAAAAAAAAAAAAGAAAACGCAAAAAAGAATGTTCAGTATATTAACAGCAATATTATTATTATTATTGGAGGAATTTATTTGAGTATCCTTTGAAATCCAGCCATATGAAGTTGCCTTCCTTGCTCTGATTCTTTACTGCTGTGCAGCTGAACTGTGAGCTGAGTCAAGACTGTCTGGGGTGGGAGAAGTTACCTGAGATTTGGGTCTCTCTAATTACTGATTTGCTGTGCTGCTGCACAAAACTTGCACTGCACAGCTGAGACAATCCAAAGGCTGCTGATGCCAGCTCTGCTATCACATTGTCCCACTGTATCAATCTTCTAGAACGCAGACTGACAATAAATCACTAGTGATAGTTTCCTAAAAATTGTCATTATTGGCATTAATTTATCGTAATTGTTGTAATTATTGTCATTTAAATAATTCCGTAGCATCTGGGTCTTTTTTGATACTACATTAGACTGTACTACATATATAATAAAATATGGAACAGAAGCAGTCTAAAATTAATGCTAACTAAGAATTAAGAAAAAAATGTCAAGTTGTCCTTTAAAAATGTATATTCAACACTACTTGTGGTCTGTTTTTTCCCTATAAGGTATAGTTTCGGAATGCACTCATAATCTTGGGGTATTTTTTGCCATTTGTTAACAGTATGATTCTTTAGCTCCAGTCAGCCTGATTGTGTTGTGTGCTGCAGGTGGGCTGGACGAGACCCTACACAACATCATCGACTGTGCCTGTGAGCAGAACATCCCGTTCGTTTTTGCCCTCAATCGCAAGGCCCTGGGCCGCTGCGTGAACAAAGCCGTGCCTGTGAGCGTGGTGGGGATTTTCAGTTATGATGGGGCTCAGGTAAGCTGAAATAAGTCACTTCATGTGTTTTTATTCAAAAGGCTTCACTTTTTACTTGCAAGAGAAGATGAAAATACTGTGATTTTTAAGGGTTTTTTTGTTTGTTTTGCTTTTGCAGACTTACACTCTTCATCACAGGTCATACACATTGCTTATATGAAAACTGATTTTAGAAGTACAGGCAGTCAGCACTGTTAAAAAATTACTCTTGCTGTCTTTTTCTGACATCCTCTTCATCTTTATCTCCTCCCCTGATGATTTTTTTCAAGAGAACTGCTGTTTTTATAAATGCTGTGTCTTTCATGCCTTCATACATACAAAGCTGCTCAGCTTTTATACATGAACCTACATATTCTGAATAAGGAATACTCATTAGATTTTCATGGAGATGTTAAAACTTAGTGCATGATTTAAACTCTCGTATTTTATATTGCCATAGGACCATTTTCATAGAATGGTACAGCTGACAACAGAGGCAAGGAAGGCCTACAAAGATATGATAGCAGCTTTAGAGGAAGAAGCTAAAGCAGGACAACGAGAAACCCAACCCAGCATCTTAACTCCTGAAACTGAAAAAAATGGCTTGTTAGAAACTTGTAAAACATCTTCCAAGGACTCAGATGAGGATGTACCAAATTACAGTAAGTATTTGCTGACTTGGATTTTGTTCCATTTTTATTTACAGTGCTCATCAGTTCTGTGATTTTCACTGAAACAAATGACATCTGCTGTAGTCGTTAGTAAGGAGGGAAAGTGGGGGCAAATTCTTGGGGTCTTTTATAAATCCAAAGTCAGTTTTTACTGAGAAAGTATTAAAGAAGTTCCTCCCTGAAATCCACAAATGGCAGGCAGTACTCATTACTTTGCTCGAGGAGGCTTAATAGAGCTCCTAATTATATTTCTATTTTTATATTTCTATATTTCTATTTAAATAAAAATCCTTTTAAGATTGATTGTGGATGTCCATACTCTATGACTATGGTAGATAGAAGCCTATTTGAGATGCATGTTCCTGACCACAAGTACTCGTTTGTAGAAACATTTTCCTCCAGCTCTGTTCTTAAGTCAACAGACAGTGCAATGTATTGTACATAGAAAGTTTTGAACACTTACTGCTTTTTTTAAAGTTGGAAGCACCTTCAGGGTTAAGTAGAGTTTGGACACAAGGAGCTCAGTGGACCCCATCACTCTTAAGTTATTCTTTTGTGTGTCATCTGATGTTGCATAGTGTAAATGCCAGCATGCCTGTGTGTCAGCTGATCTCAGCACTTATTTTGAAATTGAAGTAAAAAATTAGGGTTGACTTTTCATTTTAAGTTTTTCCTCAAGTATTAAATGGTAACATATTGGTTGTTGTTTTTTCTTTGTTTTTGTTTTTTTTCCCTCCCAATGTTCCCTAGTTAAAGTCTGGAAGAGAAAACTTGAAGAAGAATATAACCCATATGCACTGGAATTGGAAAAGAGTGCAACTGCTGACATGGCAATACTGAATTTGGAAGACCAAGAGTAAATCCAGATCCAGCTCTATTGGGCTTTTAATTTTTTTCTGTTATATCCTTAGGAAGAAGGTAGCAAAAATAACATAATCTAAACAAATACCTGAAGTTAGCTAAGCAAACTGTTTTGAATCCCTTTAAACAAAAAACACACTGGAACACATGAGGCACTGGTAAATGTCTCTGTATTTTATGTATTTCTCTGATTACTATAGCAGATGACAACACCAAATTGTTGTAGCCCCAAACCACTTGAACTGGCTTGGCATACTTTAATGATTTTATGGACTAGCATTGATTTCTTGGGGTAGAATGTATCAAAAGAATCTGATAGAGAAAAATAATTTTCTTCTGGAAGAGATTCCTTGAGCCAGAAGGTGCTAAAGGAGAGTTGCCCTTAAGTTTTAATTCCTGTATAAAAAACTTGAGCTGTTGTTTGATTGTGGGTTTGTTCTTAATTTTTCTTCTACATAAGCCTGCTCAGAAGGGCAGGCTGCTATCAATGTCACTTTATTATAGTCAGCAACAAATTAATTTGAGGCAGGTAGCTTGATTTAAACTAATTAAGGAAGGCCATGATGGCAAAGTTCCTAGTTAGCTCTTCTGTGTTGTTCATTGGGGATCATACATCAGATATGAAGGAGATAGCACAGACTACAGGGGTCTGAAATTCCTGAAGTGAATGTGCTCTGTTTAGACTTTTTATAAATTTGATGTTTCTGTTGCTACTGAGAGTAGTTTATCATACATCCTGCTTTGAAGTTAAAGGATATTGCAGGACAGAAAATGTGCTAGCCTGCTTATCTGTACCACCTCCTTACTGAGACTCCTCATTCCTTCCTTCCATTTGGGGTTGTGTTGGTATATAAATCTATGAGTTTTTCAGCAATCCCAGTTTGTATCTAAATAGAAAAAAAAATTATATCTTACAAGAAATGAAGTTTGTATTCTAGTGGAAATAAAATTTTAAAACCAAAATGTGCTTATGGTAGTGGTGGAACACCTTAGTAGGAATGATCTGTATACACTGTTTTTTGAGGACAAGCCTAAAGAAAGTAACTGGAGGGATGCACATACAACTTGTGTCAGCTTTTCTGAAAGGTGGTACAGATGCCACATGCTGCTCAGCATCTCTGAGGTGTTTCTGAAAGTGCTTCACCATACTCAACATTTGTAGTGCAATACTTTGGAAAGTAGCTGCCTTGTGATGATAGAAGTGGTATAAAAAAATTCAAATAATTTTGAAATGCAAACAGTTTTTTGTAGACTATAAATTGTATAAAATCTGTTACAATATACTGATTCTATAAAGAATGCTTATGACTTAAGTAAGCTCATCTTGTGGGAATTTAGTGATACTTGAAATGCCACTTTTGGGAAAGAACATTGACAAGGGGAGCCAGCCTTATGCTGAAATGCACTGTTATGATGATGATGATCTTTTTTGTATTAGTTCCTTCTAATCTTAAATGGAAACTGGGGGTGAAAGGTAGGTCCCAGTGACAAAACATGCTTTTGGCCAGCATACATACCCTTGATGCAAAGGTAAGTTGTGATTTATTCATTTGTACCTGTGGCACTTGGGTACACATCTAAAATTCTGGAACAGTCATTGCATGGAATCAAGACCAGCTGGTAAAGAAGTTTGGGTTTTGACCATGTTTTCTATTTTGTATTACTGTAGAAGAGCATAAAACTTCAGAGGTTGTTCACAATCTTAGGGATTTATTTCTAGTTCTTAGAGAATATAAAAAAATTTACAATAAGGTGTCACATCCATGGTTACTAATGCTGGTACACAGATTTTCCTTTTTTTTTTTCCTCCCCATAAAATTGAACTAAACAAATATTTGGCAACTTTTTACTATTTGCAGTAATTTCCTGTAGAAACAAAGCAAAGCTTAGCTACCTCATCCATAACCTTGACCCCTTTCTTACTTTACATTCCCACTCAACTCCACAGAACTAAACTTCGGAGCACATAACTAAGTGTGCTCCAAATCAGTTGAACAAATGGAGGAGAAACAATTATAGTTATAGTTACAGTTATAGTTGTCCTGAGAAGAAAAAAATTATGAGAGCAAATGAGAAAAAATTATCTCTGGTGGTGTCAGAAGTTAGCATCAGCATTAATGAAATGCCTATGTGAAAAACAGGGGAAATGGTTAAGAAAAGTAGGAAAAAAATGAGTTTTCACTCTGCATGTGTGACAAGATGATCTGATACTGAAAAAAAAGGATCATTCAAGTCTTAGCATTCAAGTCTTAGAGAAGAGTGCTCTTTTTAATGTCAGAAACACTCTAATTTAAATCTTAGCAGTTAGGAGAGCATCTTACTTGCTTCTAGATTGTTGAAATCTATTAAGCAGATAATAGAGAAAATTTAATTTATACATGAGACTTTTGTTTCTTAGATGCAGAAGGACAAAATTCTGAGCAGTAATGCAGTAGAGCACTTTTACTGTGGATAGTGTAGCTCCTCGTATTTTCAGGCTGATTATCACACTTGATCATCATAAGGAGTGGTCTTTGAATTCATTTAGCATAGAATTTTTAAGCTACATTATCTGAAATACAGAGAAGAATTTGCAAAAACTAAAGTCTTGCATACTTTGTAATCTATCTGTATTTTAAGCATTAGTCAGAACTTCTTTATTTGGTATAGGAACTTTATTACTGTCATGGTTTAAGCCCAGCAAGCACCACCCAGCCTCTCACAGTGGGAGAAAACTGGAAGGGTAAAATCCAGAAAACCATTGGTTGAGATGATGACAGCTGAATAGGAAAAGCAAAAGCCATGCACACAGGCAGAATGAAACAAAGAATTGATTCAGTGCTTCCCATGGGCAGGCAGGTGTTCAGCAATCTCCAGGAGAGCAGGGCTCATCACACATAATGGTTACTTGGGAATACAAATGACAGCACTCCATACGTGCCCCCCTGCCTTTATATCCTGTGCATGATGCCATGTTGGGAATATCCCTTTAGTCAGTTTCGGTCACCTGTCCTGGCTGTGTCTCCTCCCAACCTCCCATGCACTCCCAATGTCCTTGCCATCATGGCAGTGCAGAAAGCAGAAAAGGCCTTGGCTCTGTGCAAGCCCCACTCAGCAATAACAAAAACATCTCTCCATTATCAACCTTATGTTCAGAACAAATCCAAAACAATCTCATACCAACCACTGTGAAGAAAATTAAGTAAAACCCAGCACAATAACCAAAGGAAATGTGTTTGAACAAATGAGCTTGCTGACACTAGAAAGGAATGCTCTTCAAAACACTGGCAACATAAGGGTAAACACAGTAAAAGCAAAATAACTACAAGTTGAAATGCCTTTAAATAAATGTGATCCACGTCCTGATTTCTAAATCTTATGCCAAGATCCTCAAGCCCAAAAATATCTGGTTGGTTTAATGAACTCAAAACAGAAAACATATTACATTATTTGAACAGTACAAATCTTGCTGAGACTACTTTTGTTCTTTATTAAGCTGAAATAGCTGACATCAGAAAACCAGAGATAGTTGCAGCATGGGATGGGTGGCCTCTCTTGTACCATGTAACTTAGCTTAGTTATTCTTTGGTGCAGTAAGAATATCCCCTTCCACTTCATGGTTGATATGATTCTCCTGAATATCAGTTTTAATTTCAGTACTAACACTTGCAAAGACATCTCCAAATGCTATAATAGTAAGAGTAACAGGTACTCTTAACTTGCATGTATTTCTCCTTCTAGCCTGTTAGTTCCTTTGTCCATTAGAGGCTGTTTCTCTTGTTGCAGGTCTCCTGAAGAAAAATTTCAGAATGATGTGTTAATACCAATCTAAAAATGAAAATGGTGTTTAAGGTTGCCTATACTAACTGTTCCACAGGCAGCAAGCATATAATATCTAAGGTTTTCAAAAGTGATCTTTGTTCTGGCTGTTGGAGAAAAATATTAAGAGATGGCTATGGACTTCTTTAAAAAAAAAAACCCTCAGCTTTTATGGACAGTACCATTTACAAAGTCCAGTAGTCTCTGCAATCCAGTAATCCAGTTAGTCTACAGATGTGATGGAATTTATGTACTCCATTCACTATACACAGACTTACTGTTTTGGGCAGGAACACAACACCTGACTAATGAGCACTTGGTTAGTGGACTGAAGGAATAAGCTGACACAACTGCAAGGAATGTTGCACATAAGAACAGACTTCACAGCTGAGTGAGTGGGTCAGGAATGATGAATGTACAGGAACACTGATCATTTTGTTATATTAATACATGCATTTGCAGAAGTACAAGAAGCAGTCTATACAAGTCTTACCCATGTTTTCCTCCAGGTTTGCATCATCTTGTCATGTTCACTGATGGCATTTCTCCAGGTATCAAATTCTTTGGTCCATGCATCCTGACCAGAACTGTCTGAGAATGGAGATGGGATGATTACATAACCATATAATGTCAGAAGTCAGTACCTAATCAGATTCAGGACTGCCTGTCCTGCAGGAAGGGAGCTACAAGGAACCCCCATCCTACATTTTGCTCTACATCCTTTCATGTTATTTGTCAGTAAGTTTTTTTTGAAACGGTTATGTCTTTTAAACTGTGCAGCAAACTTAATAGCCTCCAACATAAACAGGTTTAGTGCCATTATCTGTGATTTGAGATAGAGAAGGTAGGATGGACAAATCCATCTAACAAGCACAGGAATGCTCCAGGTAGATCAAAGCCTGGAGAAAAGAGTGACATGTTGGAAAGGACCATTTAACATGATGAACATGTCCAGTTAGTATTCCCCATTTTTCAGTTAATCGCAGGATCACAGAATCAATCAGGAACAGACCTGTGAGATTATCAAATCTAACCTATGATCCAACACTACCTTGTCAACCAAACCATGGCACCCAGTGCCACATCCAGTCTTCCCTTAAACACCTCCAGGGACAGTGACTCCACCACTTCCCTGGGCAGCCTATTCCAGTGTTTAATTATCCCTTCTGTGAAGAAATTCCTCCTAATATCCAACCTAAACCTCCTGTGGCATAGCTTAACCCTGTGTCCTCTTGTCCTGGGAGAAGAGACTGATGCCCCACCTGGCTACACGCTCCTTTCAGGTGGTTGTAAGAGGGTGGTCAGGGCTTCCTTGAGCCTCCTTTTCTTCCAGGCTGAACCCCAGCTCCCTCAGCTTAGAGGGACAGACTTAGAGAACTTGTTCTCCAGACCCTTCACCAGCCTTGCTGCCTTTCTCTGGACATGCTCCAAGCATCTCACCCTCACACTCTATCATCTTCCTAAACTGAGGGGCCCAGAACTGGACAGAGAACCCAAGGTGAGGCTTCACCAGTGCTGAGTACAGGCTCCATCGCTGCCCTGCTCCTGCTGGCCACTCTGTTGCTGTCACAGGCCAGGATGCCATTGGCCTTCTTGGCCACCTGGACACAGCTGGCTCATGTCTACCCACTGTCACCAGCACCCCCAGGTCCCTTCCTGGCCACTGTCCAGCCACTCTGATCCCGCCTGTAGCACTGCAAGGGGTTATTGTGGCCAAAATGTGGCCACAACACTTGGATTTGGTCCAAGGCCCAGAACTTGGCCTTGCTGAGCCTCATGTTGCTGGATTTGGCCCAGGCCGTCTGTGCCCCTCTGCAGAGCCCTCCAACCGATCAACACTCCCCCTGTAACTTGGTATCATCCATAAATTTGTTAATGAAACACGCAACGCCCTCATCCACGTGGTCAATAAAAACACTGAACAGAGCTGGCCCAGCACAGAGCCCTGAGGGACACCACTGGTGCCTGGCCCCAGCTGGATGCAGCACCGCTCACCAGCACTCTCAGCCAGTTCTGAGCCCAGCACTGAGTGCTCCTGTCCCAGCCGTGGGCTGCAGCTTTTCCAGCAGTGCTGTGGGAGACAGGGCCCAAGGCCTTGCTGGAGTCCAGGTACACAACATCCACAGCCCTTCCTGCATCCACCAGGCCGGTCACCTGGTCATAAAAGGAGACCAGGCTGGTCAAACATGACTTACCCCTCCTAAACCCATGCTTGGCTGCTTCTGAGCCTTCGGCCATCTGTAGATGCCATGTAATTTCACTCAAGAATTCCTTATACTTCCTTACATTGATAATCTAAGAAGGGCTATGTTACTGCATCCTGGTCTATTTGTCAGCTTTTTTTGCAGAATGTAAGACTTATGGTGACATATTTTCTATTTATCTTTTGGGACAATAGCAACGTATGTTTTTAGAGCACAGTGTTTTACATTTGTGGTTTACATTTACACTGGTTTGGTTGAGATGCTCTTAATTCTCTTTCTGAGATAGACTTCAAAGTAACTGGAGCAATTGCATGGCTTTTCTCTGTAACTGAAAAAAGAAGCATTGAGCCTTCCTTGACAGACTCACATTTGGTATTAACCAGCTTCTTAATTTTTCCTTCATCCTGCCAAGAAAATCCCTGCTGCATCAATATTCATTGCTCCTGCTGTCTTGAACACTTCAGATCCCTACACCTGGGTAAGGTCTCAGGAGCTAACTGCAGTAAGCAGCCTGGATACCCAAAATCCTGCAGCTGCTGAAGTTACCTAACTGCCCTCCTGCCTAGTAAGTGTCCAAATGGAACAGAGGAAACTGACCTTGCCCAATCCAAACCATAAGTCGTTTACAAATCATGCAATTTTAAAAACCAGCATAGTGGGGGCTTCTCTTTACCATAGGACTTCCTTAAGTCTTTATAAATTAAAGAATTTTTCTACATTACCCTGTAAAATTCCATCAGAGTACTTATTTGTAGCTCTCCATTACTCATCTGATTTTCAGGGTTTTTGAATTAGTTTATCAGGTTTTGGTTCAATTTCTAGATCTTAACTGCTAATTTACATTAGTCCTTTGAGAGAAGGGGGTAGAAGAAGGAGTTTTTATGCCTCTAAAACCTTTCCATAAATGAAGTGCATACTAATAGAGTGGGCAAAGTTACCATCTTTAGATATGCACGTTTTCTGGCTGAGTATTACAGAACTTTACTCATATCAGGGTCAGGCCAAACATGGCATACTCTTGAAACAAGCCTACCTTTATCTTCCACTGTGATCAGCACTTCTGACGTTACGTTCCCAACTTTTGAGATGAATGAACATCTGTATTCTGTGTTCTCTGATACTGAATCTTTCACCCAGCTGAGAACATGCACTCTGCCATCAAGCAGCAGGTGAGATTGCTCCGTGATGCATGCCTTTATTTTTTGTCCATTCTTCCTCCAGACAAAGTAGGAGTTATCTGGACCTATAAAAATGTCAGGTTATTCTGTAAGATAATAGAAGATGAGTATTTGAAAAGAAAATAAGCCCCATCATGTCAAAAAGGTTGATTGAAATGTTTCTTCAGTTTCTTCAGTGGAAATTCTGGGTACCAAAACCCTGGGATTAAGAGGAGCTAGCATGGGAAATTTAGGTTCAAACCCAAGTTGTGGGTTTGCATTGAGGAATTCTGTGTGGATTCACACAATAGGGAACTTAGCACATGTGGTAAGAGCCAGTGATGAACACCAGCAAATTCCTGTAGCACCAGGACATCCTGCCTACTGCTGCACAACCCAGGTCCTGGTACAAAGCTGACAACACCTGAGACATGCCTCATAGAATCTGAAAAAAAGGCCAGGAGGGGAAAAGTTCAACAACTCCATGCGTCAAAGATGCTGGAACCAGTAATGAGAGAGGGTAGAATTGGAAAAAGCACAGAACCAGTAGTCACAGCAGGCACTAAAGCAAGACAGAACTTGAAAGAACCTTGGATCAACAACAAAGAGGAATCTAATTTTTTAGCTTTGCTACTATTATTTGTCTTAACCTGCAAGGGCAACATTTGAATAAATCAGAGAGTGACAGTAGCCTGGAGGACAGAACAGCTGTTCCCAGAAAACTAGCTAGGAAGGTTGGCTGAAGTGCACTTGGCAGCATCAGAACCTTTCCATTTAAAATACAGACATCTGAGCCAAGCTAAGAACTTGGTAATTCTGATGTTTAAAACATGACTATTTCTCCCTCTGGGCCTAGGATCCAGACTAGCCTTAGCAAGAGAAGATGTGAAGTGAAATTTGGTGTAAAAAGAAAATTAACTATGGCTGCAAATATGTCTTGACAGAGCCTACTACAGCTTTTACTGTGAGCACTTCATATTGCAAGTTGATGTGGCATTTTTTCCCCTAGAACAATAAAATTCTGTCATTAAGTTTTAGATAATCATGCAGGAGGAAAAAACAGTTTTTACATTTGTGTACATATTACATATTTGTACATAATAGACATTGTTATGTTGTGTAAAAAGGAGATCGTGGCAAATTCTTAACTGCTAAGTTTTATTTCCAAATCTCTCACAAATATGGGCACATAAATTAGCAGTAAGGGTAAGTGTGAATGGTAGAGGACATGATCTAGTTAAAGCATTGCAGGGTTTCTCTGAGGGAAGTGGCACAGTCTGAAGGGCTGACAGCAGCTCTAACAAAGCGGAAAGGGCAAGCATACCTTGGGCTGAAAACAGGTGGTCTAGCATACACCATTTTTTTTAATTTTTCAAAGGTGTTTTAGGGATGATTGTACTCATTCTACAGCTAACAGCTGATAGGTTACATGTCACTAAGTCCATCAGAAGTCTGGAACCAGGGACAAATTACTTCAGTAACCTAAAGCTGAAGCTGGAATTTGAACAAATGGGAGGAATAGTAAGTGCAAGCACAGCAAGAAAATCAAAATCCCTAAGTGCCACTTTAGAGCCAAGCAAAGAAGCAGCATGTTTAGTGCAGAACACTTCCCTAACTTACTTCAAATGTACTATTTCACACCAGAGAACCTGCTCTGTTTTCTAGAGCTGAAGATCCCAATTGTGCTGGAAAATGGCCAAAATTTCCACTTACATCCACATTTCACTGAGAGATTAAAATGTAGCAATTTCCTTATACATGAAATTTTGCAAGCTGTGTTGGTTCAGACTGGTCCCTTATGAAGTGCAACTAGGCAATTTTTACCCTTCTGTTATTTTTCTGTGCAGTCAGAAGCACTGGAAATCCCCAGAGATACACACTCATCCCCACTTACACTGGTTGACAGCAAAATTTAGATGCAAGCAGTACTCAGGGTTTTTCCTGATCCTGTTCCAGTGCAACTTGTTTCCAATGTTCAGGCACCTACCGTCTCTACTTTGATTTCATTTTCAGGATGGATCAATACAAAAAAATACAATGTGACACAGTTTCATCTGCAAAAATTTTAAATCATATTTGTTAAATGCAAATTTTCTACAACTCCCTGTAATGGTTAGGGAAATATTTTTTGAAGATAAAGGAAAATAATAAAAACATATACTCTGTTTTTTTTTTTTTTTTTTTTACTGTCACTATAATACAAATTAATTACATGTCTAGTGCAATCTTTAAAATACAAGTTTCTGACCTGATCTACTTACTTTGCCATCCATGTTAGGAATGCTTGAAAGATTTTAAGAAAGTAGTGTTATTAAAACATAATAATCAAGCAGAGAATTAAACAGCACAAGATGATAGGTACATAAGTAACTATACCTAAGCAGCCATGAAATAGATTTCAAACAGTTAACTTCAAAAACATTGCTTCAATAAACTACACGTGATTAATTAAAACAACTTCACCACCTTGATGATTTCAGAAGGGGAATTAACAGTTATCAAACAAAAATACAAAAAACTTTGTGGCATCATCTGAGCTACCCTTTCCTTTGCATAAGGCCTTCAAAATTTCCAGTGTCTCTGGAAGTTTTTGCTTCTTTCTCACACAGATTTCATTTTCTCTGTTTTCAGCAGTTTGAATGAAATGGTAGTGCCCAGGTATTAAAAGCCAGAGTAGTAATGGCCCAGGTAGTTTCTGCCAGCAGAATGGGTTCTCTGACCTATGTCAAATCAGGCTGGGTTACAAAAACCACATATTTCATACCCAGATTACTTTTTCTCAATATTTTCCACCGACAAAAATGGAAAAAAAATTCAACCACCATTCTTAGCATAGAAATTCAAACAACTGCAACGCCTTGTAATCTTCTACCCACAGTCTGACTGCATTCAGTGGGTTATTGGTGTAAATTTGACCTAAGGTTAGAAGAATTAAGTAAATAAAACCAGACTTAAAGTAACTAAAGTATAAAGCTACAGATTCAGAGCAGCATGGGGATGCACCCTGCTAAGCTGGCCCAAATTAAGCATTTGCCATATATGCATCACATCCTAACAGACATATGGTTTTTCAAGACAGCTTGGAGACACTAATTCAAAAGAAGCTGATTATGGATTTAGCAGAGCTCAGTGACATAAGGCAGGGGGAGCACGGCGGAGCACTGGCCAAGCTGGCTCCTTGTGCCAAGTGCTTCCATGTGAAGAGAGCTGTGGAAACATTTCAAAAGCAGCCCAGTGAAGCTGCATTTTAAAATGTGAGCAGTGCTACCACTGGTGGTGGTTCAGCACAAACTCCTCCTCATTTCTAACCCAGCTCTTGAAGGGTAGCATTTGAATAAGACTTCTCTAAATTCATGAAAATATTTCCAAGACAGGGGGGTTAGTACAAAAGCAGGAGCCATCAGAAAACCTACACCCCAGCTAATAATTGCTGCAGATTGACAGCAAATTGAAATCCAGTGAAGATAAACTGACAGGTATCCCAGAGAGAAATTCTACCACGGTAACAAAAAGTCTTTTACACAAATTCCTATTATCTAGACAAAGAACTGCTACCAGAGGCTATCCATAGGGATGGGAAGTTAAAGCTTATGAAAAAAACTCCCTTGTATAACCAATATACATCAAAACCTCTTTCAAAACTCACCATGTGCATCCGATTAAGAATGACATCTGGATTTAATGCTTGTTATCAAGCTCACAGCTTTGCTGAATTCTGCTGAAGCAAAGATCCCAGATTTCTGAAAACCAAGATCATACAGGCAGCTCTCATCTGGAGCAGGGATTAAGGTTTAAAAAGGCACTATAACCTGGATGCAGGAAAGTCTTCTTTTAAATCAGACATCAAAGTTAGCCCAGGAAGAGGTTAGTCAATCATTAATATGAAATATTATCACCTGCACTACTCAGTATGTGAATAAAAGATTTAGGGCTGATCACAGTTTCTTGAGTTGTAGGAGTCTGAATCATTGCTGCTGCTGATGCCAAAATAATAAATCAGTATGAAATGAAGCCATCAGAGGGTAGCTGACTTGAAAAGTGGGGGGGGGGGGGGGGTGGAAGCAGGGGGGTTGAAATCTTTAATTTGAGACAAGCATCTTTGCAGTTTTGTGCAAATAGTATGCAAGTTACATAGCCTGTACCCCCTACCTATAACTGGGGTGCATTTTTGGGGTAGTTTTGTTGGTTGGTGTTTGATTGTTAAATCAGGGTAATTCATTCTAGAAGACAAGCTTGACAGCAATGGAAAAAGAAAAGCCAATAAAAAGCCAAGAAAACAGACCTCTCTGAAATGCCAAAGAATATTACTTCCAATACCAAGTATTGGACACTGAAGGATGCATGAGGTCCTGCAGACACCTGGTGTAAGTTACCCATCCCTTTGTGCAACATCAACACCACGAGCTGATGCAGCTTATCATGGCAGAGGGGCAGCAGGAAGTGCTTCCTGCAGAATGTGAGCCATGTAAAAGCTGTGAGCAGCCACTCACTAGAGGTGATGCACAGCACACGCAGGTGCAAGCAGGACAGGGCATCCATCTTCTCGGAGTGGAATTTAAAACCAGGCTGGGAAAATGGCTGACTGGCCCATTAGATAAAAATGCAATTTTTATCATGCATTTATTCAGATGCTGATAATGTCCAGAAAAAGGTTTTGCACTTGGATAATTATCTGTGGGAAAAAAAAAATCTTGATGAAGCATTAGGAAGCTAGAACCAGGGACTGCTGTCACAAAAAAAAAAAAAAAAAAAAAAAAAAAAAAAAGGTTTCACTTTCACAGTATCACAGAATTAACTAGTTTGGGAAAGACCTTAAGACCTTGAGAGTCCAACCTATCAGCTAACACCACCTTATCAACGAGCACAACACCAAGTGCCACATCCAGTCTTTCCTTAAACACTTCCAGGGATGGTGACTCCACCACCTCCCTGGGCAGCCCATTCCAATGCCCAATCACTCTTTTCTGAAGAACTTTTTTACTGATGTCCAGCCTAAACTTTCCCTGGCACTTACTGTTTGCCTAATGATTATTTGCCATCCTATCAGCTAACAAGGCTACTATGTTAAGTTTTAAAATAAAACAAAGAAAATTGGAGAACATATTTTAAGGAGTACCATGCTCTCCAAAAACCACTTCTATTCTCCCGAGAACACAAACTACTTCTTTTCTTTGTTTGATAGGCAGATCTAGCAGGAAGATGACTGAAGAGATGGAAATGAGATTTTCATCTCCACTCTGGGGACAATGCACACAGAATACTGAGACAGTTCTGTACCCTGGTAGTACCTGTAGCGGTTACTACCAGGGTACTGCTTCAAGCCAAGACATTACTGAATCAAGAGTTCCAAGGACAAAAGTCAAAATATTTCTGCTGAACTGCAAAAGAAGAAAGGCTAAACTGGGAGGTCAGGTAAACTGCAAACAAACTATACAGAGAATAGAATACAAACCTAAGTTAATCCCTCTCCCTCCTGAGAGAAGACATCCCAAAAGGCATTTGGGTCTCCAAAGTCCCCAGTGTGAAGCAAGCTTCTTTTATACTTAGTCATATTACAGAAGCTGGTGCAGATTCTGCTCCCTTGCAGTCTCCCAGAATTATGTACATTAAATTCAAATGGAGAATACTGCCCTTTTTGTGACAGAGATGAACTCTGTCAGCAAAGTTCATCTCTGCTGACAGCCCAAGCAGCACCCAGTCCTCAAGCAAGCTGAGAAGCTGAACTAGACAACTCAACAGCAAAGCTGCTGCTTTACAGAGGTTCTCCTGCACAGAGGTGCCAGCTTTTTGCCTCAGCCTCACCTGATTTTTTGACAAGCTGTTCTCTCAAAAGGGTGGCTTGTTCAAACCGTGAGGGTAAAAACTGGTAAAAAACTGTGTTTTTAACCTGTGCAAAGCTCTGAAAACCACGCAAGGGCTTTATTTTCCCGAGCCCCCTGCTGACATGAGCTGCAGCCTGTCAGACTGAGTGGTGAGCGTACAGAACACCAGCTGCTGTGCACGGGACACACTGCAGCAGGCTGCAGCCTCAAGTGCTCTGCACATCACAGCAGCAGCAACTACTGCAGGCTGCAGCTGCTAGTCCCAGGTAGACTCAATCTCCCAAGGTGCTTCAGGATCTTCCTTTATGTTTTAATAATTTATAAACTACCAAAAGCCACACAAGATGTTTTCCACCTGCACCTTATTACTCATTCCACAGGAAAAACCTGTACGAGTGCATCAGCTGCACACGGTGAAATGTGGGAAAACAACAATTTAACCAAATCTTCTGAGGAAAAAAAAAAAAAAACAAGACAATTTTGGTTCTACATCTTTTCCTTTTTCTCCTCTTTTTAAATTTGATGCCTGATGCTTTTTAATTTGCCTTATGCTTACAATTATTTTTACACTGAACTTATTCTAGTCTTTACTGGAAAACTAATTTAAAGTTAAAACAAAATAAAATAAAACAGAACAACCAACCAAACAACAGCAAAATAATCCCCCTAAAAAAACCCAAAAAAGGTATTCTTCTTGCATATTGATGTCATGGGCATTGCTTAGGAAAGCATCACTGTGTAAGTCTCAAAATATACTGCATAAAAATTTGAAAGTTTTCTAAAGTTTTGAAATATTTGTGCAGTGGATTGATTTGTTATCATGTTACAAAAACTAGCCTTGTTATCTCTCCATGGCTGTAATTTAGAGCCACTTACCAACTTCAACTGGTTATAAAACACAAGTGTATCAAAAATTTCTACTTGATATTGGTGTTCTTGTAAGAACAGAAAAGTAACAACACAAGTTAAATCCACTGTAAGATACTGATAATTTAAATGCCATCATTTGTCACGTCAGACAAACATTTTGCCTAGCACAAAGAACATTCCCAGGCAGGCTCATTCTGCTCTGGCTGATGCACACCTCCATGCCTCACCTGACTGAGCTCTACACCAGACCAGACCACCCCAGGGCACCATGGCTGATGCAATCATGCAAATGATGCAAAAAAACCCCCAAAAAAAACCCCAAAAACCAAAAACCTCACCCAAGAATGAATTACTTATTTCCATGGGTAAGTCAGTCTCTGACAGGTGACCTCCTCCTGGGGGAAAAAAAAAAATTTCCCCACCCGTCTGTTTTTCAGTGCAACTGCAGGCTCCACCAAAGAGGAACCTCTAGCGAACCACTTGCAACTCTGATTCTTGCAAGTTATGGATCTTTTCTTCCACAGATGTGGGAAACTTTCTTCTACTCCTTCTAGAACAGTGTAACCACAGGAACAGGCTTTGTATGTGTTACCAGATACCCATCTCAGCATCTCCATGAAACAGTAACTCCCCGAAAGTGTATTTCCAAGTTCACAGAACTTGTATGTTCACACTACTGAACCCATTTTTTTACCAAGAATGAAAACAATCCAATATGTAAAATCTCCAGCTACAGATAAATTAAGGGAGGGAGTAATCTTGACACCATGGACACAAAGAGGCTTGATCTGCTGATGAAACACAGTGTTTTGCAGTGTTTGATTATAAAAACATTTAAACTATCACACAGCACACTTGCTGTATTTTAGTTTTATCTGTGAAATTATGGACATGGAGCTAAAGCAGGGGGAGGAGGTGCCAGTAAAACATCCTTGAGCAGAATCAAAACTCTGGGAAAAAACCTGTTCCTACTATACCCAATTTCAACAGAGTACACCAGAGAAATTATACAGCAGGTGTGTGCACCACCAACTCGCTGTTTCTCCCCTGAACCAGATGTTGTAGCATTTTGTTCAATTTATTTGAAACTTGCCTTAACTGCCTCTAGAAGTTTAAAAAATTCTGTAATGGGAGAGAAAATTTCTATTAGAGCAAGTACACAGGAAACCTAATGTTCGTCCATGCACATATAGCAGACAGGTCTCTAGAGAAATATGAGACTCTGGGGGAGTAGAGACAAACTGGGAGAAAATTTGCAAAGGGAGATTTATTCCTCCCTTTTCCAGAAGAGTGGAAGTATTCCATACTTGAAACAACTTCTTTTTCAGAAAAAATGTAGCAGTTTGCCACAAATGCTGTTTGTGTTGTATCACTCAAGTTTACCTTGTGGAAATGAGCCAGTACAAGGCTGTAAAGTCTTATCCTCAGGTAAGCTTTCAGGTTAAAACATGTGGGATGAGTAAGAGATGAGCAAAAGAACTCACCAACTCCTGCTGAGCTTCCAGACAGCTTGAAACTGATATTTACAATTAAAAAAAGGAAGAGATTCAGCAATTCTGATAAAATAACAATTAAGCTAGAAACTTAATTAAAAATAAGCTTTGAGGTTTTTACTGGATGATGTGGCAATCTATGTATTTGCATCACACATTTACTGATGCCATATCCTTTTTTGAAGACAACCAGGCACAACATTTAATTCTCTGCCAGTCTAATTTAACCCTTTTGCACCTTGCAAACACATTTTACTTTATGTTCATGGCTGAGAGAAATCAAGTTCCACTAAAGCTATATTAATATAAAGAAATATAAACCAACACTGAACAAATTTGAACAAAACCAGAGACCTTCCTTGCAAGAGCAATTCTTTAGCTACCCCCCACCCAGGATTAATTCATATATCCTCATGTGCAGGACCCAGAAAGATGCAAATATCTGCACCAGTTCTGTGTGCTGGTCTGCATTTGCTGGTTTGCATGTTTTTTAAATCAAGCGACTGAAGTTCTGGGTAAGAGACGAGTGTGATGTGTCAGCTAAATGCCTTGCTTCCGAAAGGGAGCAAAAACTCTGTCCATAATACAAAGTCCAGTCCTCCCCTGCTTTGATGTACATTGGAAGAACTTCTATAGCTGGGTCACCTTG
This sequence comes from Taeniopygia guttata, assembly GCF_048771995.1. Classification (NCBI taxonomy): domain Eukaryota; kingdom Metazoa; phylum Chordata; class Aves; order Passeriformes; family Estrildidae; genus Taeniopygia; species Taeniopygia guttata. The sequence goes on along the minus strand of NC_133063.1, from coordinate 12,046,121 downwards.
ACCCCACCTGTACCATTACTGCATCCCTTGGATTCCAGGTGGTTGTGAGGAGTTTGTTCCACTATTCACCCCTACACCTTCTGAGGAATGGAGTCCACATGCTGCCTTTAGGACACTCTGCCTTCCTTCCTAAATTCATCACCAAGGAAAATACAATTACTGACAATTTTTAAGAGCAGCATCCGTATTATGTTAAGATTGGTACTGCTGGATGAAAAAAAAAATTCTAAAATGAAGTCTAGGTCTGTAGCACAATTATCAAGTTGTTTAAATCTTTTGTGCTATTGTAACCTTTTTTTTTTTCATAGTGGACTACCAAGTTTCTGAATTGCCTATCGCAAAAGTGAGCAAATTACTGCTGAAAAGTGCTTTCCAATCTGAATGATTCTAGTCTATGAAAGAACCTTCATCCCACATTTGTTCCTTTCAGCCACAGAAATACAAACAAGGCCTTTGTTAAGATCTACTCTAATAAAGATTTATGCATTTCCATCTGATGCCACGTAATGCTAACAGAGATGCCAATAGGGAACAACAATACTTTTTATATTCAAGCTACATAATTTCTTCTTTTAAAAAATAAGGTTCCATATGAAGACCTGTTTCAATCCATTAAATCATACTTAGTTTAAACCAGCAATTACAAATTGTAATTTGTAATAATCCAAACAAAAACTGGAAAAAAAGCTGAATTGCTGTGAAGAAACAGCTTTGTCCTCCTTTACACCTCAGGTAATGTATCTGCTATAAAATGGAAGTTATTACTGTATGTACTTCGCCACTTGAAATAAGATGGAAATAGGGATGACAGTCCACAAAATATGCTAAGTTCAAATTCAATAAAAGTGTACTTTTTAAACTGCATACACACTGACAATGAAAATATCTACCTGCTAAACATCCATATGCGATCCTGATTCACTGAATTCCTTCAGCACTCACAGTGACTTATTCTTGGTAAGAGCCTGCTGGCATCCTGATGCATGCTGGCATCCTGATACTGTCTCTCTTTGTTCTTGTTTTTCCCCCCCAGACATCACAAAAGGAAGATTTATACAGTACACATGGTGACACAGCTAAACCTTTAATGCAGAAAAGTGCTGGCTTATACAGGGTCCTCCAACTTACCTGTGGCTTGGCAGAAGAGGTGGAAGCGTCCCCGGACACTAACATGCTGTGCCTGGTCACTTAGGAAAGGTGGCAACAACATGACCTTTACAGGGTCTTTGCTAGACCAAACATCAGGCTGGGTACTGGTGGGTGAAGGAGGTGAATCACTTCCCACACAGGACAAAAAGGAGGTACCAGTAGGAGGGAAAGGTATGGGAGATGAGGCTGTGTGACAGAAGACGACAGAAAAGAAAGTAAAAGGGTACTAAGGAAAGAAGTTGCAAGAAATACATCACACAATGAAAAAATAATGCAAAAAGACAAGTGAGTTTTAGAAAGGTAGTAAGACCAAGTGTCCCTAGGCCCCCAAAGAAGAGCACTCTCCTCCTTCTCCCACATTGTTTTTCTCCCATCCTTCCCATCTCCCCACCCTGGGTTATAACCCATTCAGTTGAAGCTGAGAGGCTGCTTCAAATTAATGATGAAGTTTTTACATTCCCCCCAAAGGAAATCACAAGGAACATTAGTGCTTGCCAAATGGAAAGCACTGCTGTGTCACATTTCAGAAAATCCAAGATGTAATACAACTTATTTTAACATTTATTCTGTTAATAGAAAAATAAAACCAAACGGAATCTTATAAAATATAAACTGTTTACACTAAGATGGTCTAAATTATGTTTGCATGAAGGTTCAACACAGAAAAGCAGCCCAGGCATACTGCTATTTACTGTTAAAATGTATTCTACTTCTAGCAATATTTACAGAACGAAGCAGTGAGAGGAACAATTCTCCAGGACTGCACACATAAAATGCTTTTACAGACAAACAATGCTGCTGTGAACCAGGCTGAGAACAAATGCACACTTTCACGTTAGCAGGCATGATTCACATAAACAGTTCAAAGGACTGATTGTTTAAGCAGCTCCAGTTTCAGTCTCCAGTTGCATAGGAGAGTGAAGGTATCATCCAGAAAGGGCGACGCTGCAAGTATTTGTCACAAAAAGAAGCTGAGTTATTTCTGAATCTGAAAAGAAGAAAACAAACCAGCAACGTTTTCTCATCAGGCTGTGTTCTAACAGTCCATTCCAGCGAGTCACTAGCTGAATTGTTGGAGAAGAATTAATTCTTCTTGCTTCCTGTTTTGCTTCCACAATGCAAGAAACCTCTTTCCTTGTCACTGCTCACTGACAGTTGCTTGCCTGTACTGCTCTATTAACTAAAGAAAAAAAAATGAATCCAGTTTTGTATAGAAAATAAAATGTGACTACATCCAGCTGGCTCGCTGGTGGGGGGGAGGAAAAAACCAATAAAAGAAAAAAAGAAGCATTTTTTTCCTCCTTCCCCATTCCCCACTTACTCCATGTTTAGTACTGATATTGTTGTACCTACATTTCTAGTAAGCAGCAAAGAAAAGAGCCTTTAAACAAGATTATCCCTGAGTCTTACACAAATCAAGGCAATGCTATCCCCATTATACCTTAAAATCTAAGATACTTGTAGAGCAGTTAAAAAAATTAACTTTAACCAACTAAAGAGACCTAGTGTGCCAAAACACAAAGCATAAAACTAAAAACAATCACTAGAAGCAAAGAAAAAAAATGTCCCAATCTGGACAAAAGTCTATAATTTACCAATCTGATAAACTAAACTCAATTTCCAATTTGGAATTAAAATGAAACTAGATCTTTTTTTAATGGCAACTAAAAATATGTGAAGACTGAAGTACTTTTTAAAGCCAACTGAATTATAAAGTTACTTTTACTCTATTGAAGAATATGGCCAAAGAACAAGCAAGTAGCTTCACTAGAGCAAAGTGCTCAGTGTGGGGGAAAACTGGGAATAAACAAGTGGCGATCTGAAACTGGCCATTTGAATAAACAAAAAAAACGACAGTACAACACAAGATGTTCTGGTCTCCAGACAAGTACACCACTCTAATTTGTTGAGATCTAAATGAAAATTGGCTTGCTGTACAGCTGAAGCATGTAATCCTTGCTATGGCTTAGCTGTCACACCCGGGGTCTCCGTGCTCAAACAGCCAGCTGCAGGAGCACAGCTCACTTCCACCACGGAGAGGGACCAGGGGTCCTTCAGTCCCCCTCCACGTCCGAGTCGGCGTACTTGAGCTCGCACTTGACGTCGAAGGGCTTGTCCTTGGCCTCGCGGGACGCCTGCGAGTCCCCGGCCTGCAGCTGGCTGTTCCCGCAGTCCGGCTCCGTCTCGTAGCCCGTGTCGTGCGCCGGCTTGGGCTGCTCCCCGCTCTGGTGGCTGACGCTGCCCTGCTCCACCAGCATCTCTTTCACACTTTGCTCGCAGTCAGAAAAATCTGACTTCGTTTTCTTCTTGCCAAGCAGCATCACAGAGCGAAACTTCAAGCACTGCCCTGGCAAGTAGCCTTTGTAACAGTTGTAGGAGAGCAGGCACAAAAACAGCATGAAAAAGAAGAGGAAGAGGAACATCAACAGGAAGTTATCATTTGACTTGAGGAACACTGTCTTTTCCGGGACTGCATCAGGAATAGAATTGAAGAGCTCTGTGTTGGAGGCTACACTTGTTAAGACAGGGCCAATGGGCTTTGTTAATATCCTTCCTGTGGTTACTGGTACCATGTGAGTGGTGGAGACGTGAGCAGTGGACCCCTCGGCCGATACAGCTGACACTTTGAGCACATCACTATTACCTTCTACTGGTGCAGCTGTTGTAGTGGGGGCCACCATGGTACGCTGCATTTTTTTCAGTTCCAAAACATGCTTAGCCAGCACTTGAGAAAATTTCTTATTTTCCACTTTTTCTTCTGACAAACATTGGTAAACACCACTGTCTCCTTCTGATAAATTGAAGATGAGCAGTGCCTTCTCCAGCAGACGGTACTTGGGACTCTCCACTCTCAGCACATCATCTTTGAACTTCCAAACTACCTGTGCCAGATTGGACTTTTGAGAACACTTGAGTTCTGCTGTGCTCCCATGCTTGAATGTATGCTGTAGGGGATTCTCTCTTACTTTATCTGGAACATCAAAATAAACGTGCAGAGTATCAGCAATGATTCCAGTTTGCTCTAATCTGTACAGCTTCAACAGACTGTGTTACAGTCTTACTGGAAGCACGAAGATTATGGCATTCACCTCACAAGAACAGGTGGACAGCATGCAAGAATCTCAGTGGAATACCAAGCTGCATGTGGAACATCAAGACAAACTAAGAGACAGGACACCTCAACTCTAAGACAGCCTCCACTTCTAGATAAAGGTGAGACCTCACTGATCCACAACTGAGTATGCACCCGAGAAGTCACTGTTGAGGAAAGATACTGTACCTGGTCTCACTTTATATCCAATCACTGCATTTTAAGTAAAGCAGCAACTACAAAGTATGCAAGAGGAAACTGAACTAGGAACTCTCTTCTGAAAAAAAGGATATTTGCACTTATGGCACATCCACAACTTATGGCATCCCGTAAGTTAATAAAAAAAATTACAAGCAAAGCTCTCATGGTGGTCCACGCTTTGCTCAGATTATAAATAAAAAGTGAGTACACCAAACTCTTAAGAGCTTTTTTTACTTGCAGCTAAAATCGCCTGTAACTCAACTCCATTTTATGATCTCCTTGATGTGGTGGCAGCAGCACACAGGACAAAGAAAAGACCTGTGGTTACTTGCTTTAAAGCACTATGGAAGGTACTTCAGCTGCTCTATATCATGTTCTAAGTTCCCCCTCCCCATTCCCCATAAAACCAGCTTTTTTTTCAGAATAATTTAATCTGATCTAGCAGCAATAACCAAGCACTTGTCAAAGCTCACAGTAGAATGTCAAATGCTGCATCAAAGAGACAGAGGCCTCTGCATTAGAAGTACTTCTGGTATTGCTTTCATTCACAAGTCACTGTTGAGGTGCCCCCATTCATTTCAGGGGTTGTGCACTGCACACTGAAATGCATACAAACACAGACAGTTTTTAAGACAACATGCAGATTGTACAGATGCTCAAATATTCAAGGCAGAATCCCATACCTATTACAATGTAAATGAATGTCCAGATAATCACAAAAGCAAAGCTGAACTAAACAGAGCTCTCTCACCGCTCCGCCCAGACACATGAAGGAGCTCTTCAAAGACTAACTCACCAGAACAAGAAGATGCATCTCCACCTATGTTTTGAATCCAGTTCCTGTAAAAGGAAGTCCAATCATTACAACTTCAAATCTTGTTTCCTAAAGTCTGCCCATCCCCTTGTACTAATAAGAGTCATTGAAACAGCACTAGCAGACATAAATGGATAGGAAAAAGTTTGTATTTGAAAACTTTCAATTTTAAAAATTCTAATTATCAGTGTGGGACAAGACTGATTAAATATTGACTGAAACTGTAAGGTCATCAAAGGATACTATTACCTTCCCATTTCACTTTCTTTAAAAATATCAATGCAGGAAGCTTCAAGAGGTTTCCAAGCACAATAAGGATCCCTTGCTAAAACACAGTCAACACAAGTGGTGTACTTGTCACAAAATGACACTGGAGACTGCACCACACCAGAATTTGAAGCAGCAAAGAGGTATCTTCTGCCCTAAAGAAAACAAAGCACAACAAAAACCATCACAGCCTCAAACCCAAACAACCCAATTCATGGAACAATTTATGTGTTATGAAAGAGCCGCATACATACAGCCTTTTTTATAAAAAGTAGTGCCTCAGCAGAGTAAGCATTTGATTAGCTTTTGTTTCTAGAAAGTTATCTTTGAAGTATTGCAGCAATGCTGAAAAGTGCAAAAAAGACAAGAAAAAACTGGAACAAGTATGTGGAAAGTAACCATGTCTAAGAACTATGATTGCAATAATCCTTCTGTGAGGCAAGGCAAGGCTGTGCTGGTGACAAGGCTGCAGTTGGCACATCCAAGACTGAGCATGCACAGGGCTGCTCCTGTTAACCCAAAGCACCTCCACTGCCTTTAGCTCTTTAGCCAGCCAGTCTCTGCAGCCACATCAGCATCATCCTTATGAGAGTCAAATGCCTCTTAAGGAAGAACACTGGTAGTACTCAAAGGAAACAGCACTGGAAAGACACTGAGAAGAAGGGGAAAATAATTGCAATGGCTGTTGAACCCTTGCTGCTGGGCATCCCAAAGCAGTCTGACCACACTCATTATAAAAGGCAGGCAGCTGTCCTATTTGCTTTAGAGCTCAGGGAAAAATGACAGCTAAAGGTACACTGGGACTTTACGTACTATCAGGCAAAACATCAAGAAAGGGATGTCTGCAGTGCTCATAGAAGGAAGTCTACAGTGTTTGAGACATGTAACTTCCTAGGAAAAGCTTCCAATTATGCTCAAAAATTTCCACAGTGCACCAAGCACTGCTCACCCTCAAGTGCTCTGCTGGATAACACTGCACACGGGCTGTAGTGTCTTGGCATGTTTCCCAGCTCATACATCCAAGATTCCGGGGAACATGCAGTGAGCTGAGCAAACTATTTTAAAAAGACACACCTTCCAGTCAAGCAGGAATTAAGGTGATCTACTGCAGACTCATCTGACTGCCCACCACCCTCCACACACTATGGGAAGAACCTAGAGACTACTGAAAAATGCTCTCAGAAAGGACTCTGACTCCAGAGAGGTCTAAAGCCCACCATGAGGGTAATTATTATCCTTCTGCAGTTAATCCACTACTGTGGGATGCCATGACACATAACACAATACCAGCTCTGTGATGGACTTCAGCAGCCACTGACTGTGGAGGCAGAAACTTGTGCTTTCAGGCTGTTTGGGTGGTACTGTGACTATACAGTTATCACAACTCTGGCAGCTGACTCAAACTCCCACTCCCCATCACTGGAAAGGATCTCTGGTTTTATGGGAATGTACTGGGCAGCATTACTTCAGTGAGAATGTGGCACCTGGACCCAGAGTGAATAAATTCAATGCCATTATTCCTACAGCAGCCTTCCAAGCGTGTGCTGAAATTGCTACATGATGTGTATTTGTATCAGGCTTAATGCCCATCACTTTCTTAGCACTCCCCTGAAATAGGCAAATCATAATTAAGCCAGTGTAGGATTGATCCCACAATTAAAAGAATGGGTATTAGCATATACATTAGAAGAGCTATCAATCATTATCTTCTATGACAGGGCAAATTCCAAAACTTCCTGTCAAAGAAAGTAATTTGAACCTTTTTTTGCAGATTAAGCAAATATTTTGTGTGTATGTATGTATATATATATATATATATACACACACATAATACATATCTGCAGATATATAAGTGAGTTGTCAGTGTGATGTATCCTACAAAAATAACACAAATATGTTTACAGAAAACTAAGCACAGACGTTTTTAATCCTGCTTTCCATTTGTCTAGCAAAACCACTTCTTTCTATTATAAGCATGAAAGGATAAATTAGCACGCAGAATGAGCTTGTAAAAATTATGGCATAAAGCTCAGTTCCACTGAGCTGATCATGTTGACATGCACAATTTTATTAAATATCACACAAAAATAAAAGCTGTTTCAAAGTATTCCTAAGCCCCTAAACTGCACTGGTATTACCACTAGACACTTCAAAAGAGGCATTCAATCTTTATGAAAGCCAGAACACCTCACTGATGCTGATGCTACAAGTGACTTTAGGCACAGACAGATATATTCATGGATGTGATGTTCTGAGCAAGCAGGGGCAGAAACCAAACTCATGAACAAACTACACACAGTGAGCATCCTCCTACTGTCACAGAAACACTCTAGGATTAAACCAAACAACTGATAAACAGTGCTGGACAGCTGCCAGGTTTGGAGTGTGCAGCAGCTCTTGTGCCATGCAGCTGGAGCTGCAGCTCCACTGGGCAGACAGGACCTCACAGAGGTCCTCACCCACAGCTGCAGCAAAGAGACTGCTCTCATGACACAACTAGCATGCAGGAGCCTGCGAGATCTGGGACAGCAGAAGTCAACTATACAATTATGAGTCCTATGCTAGAAGACTGTTCTCTCTTCTTTGGTCTATTTCCTCAAAACCACACATACTCCTCTGCTAACCTCAATCCCTGCGGTTTTTCCTCACAAATCTGCAGTGGCCACAAGGGGTCAGGTTTTTTACAACCCTGCAAAACTGAAACTAGTTTCTTATAACATCCTACAGGTTCCCGCTTCTGCACTTGGAAACCAAGTGAAGACCTGCATACCTGTGCTCCTCTAGCCATTCCCCAAGTGTAAATACCTCCAGAAGCTTAACCAGCTACCAAACATACTGAAATGCAGCAGGAAAGATGTGATTGCTGCAGCATGTTGAGTTACAAATGCAGTCTTTGGCTGGCTCCATGCACAGAAATGGTCTTGTACAAAAAATGTTTTGTGAAAGAACAAAAGGCAATAAGCGCTGTGATGCTTGTAACACTCACTGTTTTGGATGAAAGCAAGAGAGTTTGGACTGGTTCAAAATCTGGAAAAAGCTGTGTTTCTTCAATAATATGCATTCCATTTTCATAGCTGATAGCTTTGTGCAGGGCTCCTCGATCTGAAACAAAAAAGCAGTATGTTTAAGAGCTCTGAAATAAAAAGGCAGGAAAAAAGCCTTCACAACTGTTATAAGTTGTCTCAGCAGAACAATTCTGTGTCAAAGGCAACCATGAAACTTGCCATGATCAGGACTTCTGAGCAGGAAATAACATTTTGGGGCACAGAATGACCAGTTGGGAATTATATTGTGTAGTTTTGCTTAATTCACTGAAGCTTTGTAGCTCTTTTCCTGCAATATTTTTTCAAGGCACCTAAGATTGTCAACTTACTGTGACACCTTACTTTTTTTAAATCAGCTGCCGTAAAAGCCCTGTAAATACGGAAATCTCAAGAGTTTCTCCAAGAAAACTTAAGAATTGGTACATCACCAAAACCAGGTGTTCTGCAGCACTCACCTGTACCGATGAACATAACATCGTAGATGGTGCCATTGAGTGCTCTGACTCTGTCAACTACAATCTGTGTATACTTCACATCCCGCTTTACTAGGCGAGGTCTGTCTCCCATTGGAGTCACTGAATCATCCATTAGAGGATGATCTTTAACAAACTGCAATGTTTTGTCTGGTAAATTCAGAGAACTCATGTAGTTTGATGCTCTAGCTTCATTGTTTATACACTAGAAGGAGGGGCAGGGAGTGAGTGAAAAAGAAAAAAAGAGAACCAAATTGTATCATTTAGTGGTACAAAATAAAGACAATTAACAGCAGTTGCATGCATTTTCTTCTCCACATGGCCAGTAACCACACCTGTACACTCTACTCATTGCACCAAGGAAGGTTCTCAGACCTCACAGCACTTTAATGTGCTAATCCCTGAGCTTTGGACTACATTTTTGTTTTGGTCCACAATACATTTTAGGACGATATTCCTTCTGTGCTTTCATGCACCTTCAGTACTTTTAACCATCACCTCTTTCAGCACTAGCAACAGTATGACTATAAGGAAAATAAGGAAGTAAAAAAAGTCTGAAAGAGACCCAGCACTAGGAAAATTTGAGTGTGCAAAGCAGTGCACTACACTAGATAGACATGCTGATTCTACTGAAACAATGCAACAGCTGCTATACTTCCTTTCATCTGATCAAAAAGGGTATGATGTTGCTAGTGTAAACTGAGTTTTATTTCACAATGACAAAATTATTAACAAAATAATGAAATACAAAACCAGCAAACAACTTAATTCCAAATTAAAAAAAAACAAATACTTTGATTCCCAGATAAAATGTTCAGAACATATCACTTCAGGATTTTTCTATGAATTTTTTAAAAGAAGTAACCAGGTGAGGGCAAACATTAGTAGGTTACTAGTATTCCCTAGTCTGTTTCCTCCTGAGCACTGAAAAAGTCACAAGATCCAAGACTATGGAAACTTACCGCACCAGGTCGAGGATTTGGAATTTCCCCGTTGTATTGTACCCACTTTATATGAAACTGTTCCACTGTAGCACTCTGCATGTATTTTCCTTTTGAGAAAACCTCTTCTACAGCAGACAGACTGTATGCACACACTGCTGATATCCCCACATCATTCCTATTAATTAAGGAAGAAATTAGGGAAAAAAACAAAACACAACAAAACATAGGAGCAATTATCATTTTCTTGTAGTAACCAATTGAGATTAAAGGTACGTATCCAGGAACAAGCTATAGCACACTTACAGTTGTGGGGTGAAGACTCCATATATCACTGGTTCCTTCAAAGTCGGAGATTTAAGAATAAAAACATCATTGATAACATTGAAAATTAAATTCTTATCAGGGATGGTACAAATTAGTCTGGCCTTGAGAAACGAAGTCCATTTCTTCTGCAAGATCCTTAATCCTCCTTGGTCTCTCTTATGATATTAATAAAAAAATAAAAAGGTGTTTGTGAGGAGAACTAGCAGCATTTTTGCACTTAAGAACCACTGCTATATAGCATGCAAATACTAAGCCCTGGTGTTTTATAATATTTCATCTATAGCAACATCTATTTAATCTATAGCAACATCAATAAATGTTAACATATTCACAAACAACACACTATGAAAGCCACAGGAAAACTGGTCCAACAAAACAAATGCAAAATTATTTCTATCACACATTCAGGGAAGATGAAATATGGGAGTTAATGAAGAACCATACTTCAGCATCACTCAGAAAAACTGAGATGGGCAATGTATCATTAGGAAAAAAGTAAAACAAGCACGGAAGTATTATACTGTCCTTTAAGAGAAATATGTAATACTGCATTTGTTCAGTGACATCAAAATTGATTCAAATTCTAACACTGCAATATGCTTTAAGACTTGCCTGACATTGATAATTTCATCGGAAGAAATTCAGCAATTCTTTAATCATTCTAGAAATTACCACCTTTATTAAGGATTTCCAGGTACCCAGGCTTAACTTAAGATATATTGGCTAGAAATGTATTTCAAAATATTTGATAATTGAGCTCTAGCTCTGATATTTCCCTTATAAAAGGGCATACTGAAACAGTATTAATATTTCCATTTATTATCCAGTTGTGTATGCAATGTATTAAAGAAAATCTGCAAAATGTATTCAAACAATTAAGCATAAATGCTTACAGATTTGCAATCTGTCACTGATTTCTATTTCAAACAACACTCTGAAATACATAATAATATAATAAATGAAGCTCTCATATTCCACTGTACTCCCCTTTTGAAGTGTGCACAAGCTGTCTGTAGGCAGAGTGCCATAATAGCAAGCCCCATCTAAACCTGCCTCCAGCTCCTTGTTTAATGGAAATCTCAAGGGCTTTAACTTGTTATTGATATTTTGACTTCCTTGTTTACATACAAAACAGTAAAGTCAAAATAAAACTTTCAACCTCATAAAAATGAAAGAGCCAGATAAATTTCCTGTTGGAAAAAAAGGAAATTGATACATTCCACTTAAAAAAAAATTGTTAAATAAACATTTTCTACTGAAAAAACTTCCATCAAGACTTTTAACCAGCACTCCTGAGGATGTACTTGAATCAGCTTAACACACAGAGGTTTAAGCACAGCAAGTGTGACAGAATCAGGCTGCTGGTGACCACTTCCCTTCAGGCTCTGGCAGCTGTAGCAGCTTCACAGAGGTCCCATCTGCTACAGAACAGTCAAGAACTATTTTGCTGTGGACATGGCTACAGCTGTGTTTGCATACAGCTACTTCAAAGTCACTTGACACACATCCTATCTGCTCAGCTCCAACCAATGTCACTTCTTCACAGGGAGCTGTACTTGTTGAAAAAAATTAACAATGAAAACTGAAGCAACACTTTTTCTGTTGCTGGGTTTTGTCCCTGTTGCTTTGTTTTCTCCCAGAAGACCAGAACCCCCAGATGTACTGAAATTTCACCACAACCGTGCAAAACCAAGTAATGTGTTTATTTACAAAGCAACCATTAGACCTTCTCAGCTCCGAGGAACTAACTGTAACAGCTTATTCATTAATGTCTACTAAACTCAAACACCTCCATTTACCTGGCAATAGGTCCAGAATAATGAATGTTTTTTAACATGCACATGCAAGATTCTATGAGATATAGTAAAAGTAAACTGAACTATCTCCCACCTTGCATACTCTAGCTATTCTTGGAATCAGCAATTTTCCAACAAATTCATACTCCACAGACACCTCAGTGAAAAAGAAGTATATCTTGTCGTCTTCTCCATCTGTGCTGTTTGGATCTGCTCTTATCACATCAGCAAAAACAAAGTTGGGCTCTACAGATGCAAACAGAAGAATTTTCTATTATATAGGTGACTACTAACTTGATTCTCTCAAAGACCCTCAGAAGTTGTCTTTCACTCAAACTCCACACTGCATTTACCTTCTCTCCACTCGCTGACCTACTTTACACAGTTTGCTGTACATCATATGAACAGGATTTCTTAAAAAACCCAAGCCACAAAAACAACCAGAAACAGAAAAAAACCCAGAACACCACAAAACCTATGTGAAAACCGTAAGATAGTGAGAGATCTCTATGATCTGACAGCTCATTACTTCAGCATTCTTCAGTCCACACTCAAATGTGTTTTTCTAATGGGCCTGGAGAGGTAACCCCCCTTGCCTGCCTCTCCTCTATTCCAGCTATTAGGTGAAGCACTAAAATGACAGCACCATTACAACATGTATTACAAAACTCAGAATCATGTACTTTTTGGACAATGGTCATAATTTTGGTCCTTTTTGGCACAAAGCCTCACACCCCTGAAAATTACAAAATTCAGTGAATTTTGAAATTCAGGAACTTGAAGTGTCAAGAACCACGATCAGCTCAATTTAAGAACCAGTTCAAGACCAAAACCATTCAATTCCAAACCATATCATAATTAAGCTGCATTATTGCATGGATAAACAAGCAGATAAGAAATAAACCATTAATGTCAAGTTGAAACATGTATATTATGAAGCTGTTTTCATCATCAGAGCTGATAAAAACCCTGAAATAAAATCTCTTGGTGGCATGCATGAGGGCACACATTCAGTGTATGCCAGTATAACCAAATGCAGCTCTTTGAGACATCAGACAATTGCTCTTTACCCAGGTAACACACTCAAACTCTGTACGTGTGATATTGAAAAAGTAACTTGTTTGGGCCACTTCTCATGCTCACTTACCATTAAGCCAGGGTATTGCATATTCTGTTCTCAGAGAACTCCGATGCAAGTGCCGTGAAATAACAGGTTCACTTCCCAAGAAATTATAGGGAGTCCCAGAATAAAGCTCCTCATCTTCAACACAAAACCAAATATATTAGAACTTATGGACTGGATACCAAAAGGGGTACATAAATATTTTGTGAGTCTATGTAAGTTTCAACTTCCCACAAGAAATAGTAAACATTGATTTCCTCCCAGTTGCCCTAGACATGTCTTTTATGTTTGCATTTCTGTCAATCATTCCCAAGCTAACACTTCCACGCTTGGGTTTATTATTATTACTGCTCTAACACAAGAACTGACAAAAGTCAACCTTGTATTTGTGGCATCTTAGCATTTAACATGAAAACTTACAGTTTATCTTAAAACATACAAATTTACTTAAATGCACCAGAAGTCTGGAATTATTTTCCTCACTTTCTATGCCATCATTATTCAGACTCTATTTGTACAGATTTAGGCACAATGCAGGCAGCCTATTTTTTATTCTCATTTCCTGTTTCATGTGATGTTGAGCTTCTCTTTTATGATCTTGATACATGTAGGTACAAGCCACAGATTCTGGCTTCCCCAAATTAAGATTCAGTGGTGTGTTTCCATGCAGTAAGAGCACTGCCATTAAATATTTCACTTCCTTATTCTGTAGCATGTCTTCAGGACAGCTTACAATACTGTTTGTTATATTTACTGGAATTACAGTAATTGATACTATAAAGGCAGACTAAGTGCATTTAGACTAAATATGTTTAGCATCAAGAAATACAGTTTGAAAATTGGTATTTAATAAATTGCTTCCAAACAACCTAGAGTTTGAAGTTCTCCTTTTAAGAAACATGCTTAGGTTGACTACGTAAGTATTTTAACATCTCTACAGATACACAATACAGACGAAAAAATATGGATGGCAAGCCAAAATTTTGATAATGTCAAGACTGGAGGGTGACAGTGGAAAAGACAGAACATTTTTAAACATAAGAATGAGGAATGCAAAGTCTGAACTTACCAACCATAACAGATGTATAGCTGTGAGCAGGATCAAATGGACATCTGCCCTTACCGTCTTCATTTTTACCTCCAAGTTCAAATGAAATTAAATTCTGTAGAAAACCACAAAAAAACTATTAGCACTTTTTTCCTTCAGCCACTCAAATTGTGCAAAGTTAGCTAAAAACTAAACACTAAATAATGGGTTATATCATCACCTTCCAGCATCAAAGGCATTCTGTGTAAAATTATAGAAGACATATGTGCTTTCAGAAAATCTTATCGAGCCTCAAAGACAGAGAAAAAATGTGACCCTATAATTTGTGAGGGTGGAAGCAGAAAAGAGCAAAAGAGGAAAAGCTAAATCCAGACAGACCTCAAGAATGAGTACCCAAAAAAACTACACAACATGAAAGGCAGATAAATTAACCAATACATAGAAAGAACCATTGATTATTCAATTAGCTTGTAAAAAATGCAGACTCAGAAATCAAGAAGGCTTTCTGAGGTGGATTAAGCAATTTTTGAGACAATTGTAAATTTTGAGATAGGGCATAATCCAATTAGGTTTTAGAAAGGAACAGTGTACTTTTCCTGCTACTTTATAATTCCCTTGCAAACCAAAAGAATGCGGATCAGAAAGCTGAAAGGTAGCTACAGTATTTGGGAAGTGATCAGTTATACTATGTAATGAAAGCACTGGAAGCTGAAGGCACAAATAATTACAAGATTTCTCAATTTTTGAATTGCTGAGCACTGCAGTAAAGAAATGATAAAGGAGTCAGTGGCAAGAAAAGAGAGTTTTAATTTTGTGCTAAGACTTTACTCTGAAGGATTCAGCACTACACATCTTTGGCACAGCCAGGAGCAGAGAAAAGCACAGACAGGAATCTGGGAAATTTCAGGGAGACTCAGTAATGAGTGGTGGTTGCAAATAATGTAATTTCAGGTTTAGTAACTGGTTTCATGCTAACACACAATACTGGAAGAAGTATAAAAGATAAGAAAAAGTAGATCTGCAGTTAGGCAAGATAAATCATTAAGTGCTCTGCAAAAGGAGAAGTACACTCTGCCATTATGATGGGACAGTGCAACAAATGCTCCTAACCTTACAGCCAGCAGCGAAGATCCAACAGTTTTGGGAAAGCAGAGTAACTCATTGTTTGCCTGAGCTGCTTTCACATTACAGATATTGCTGGTCAAAACGTGTATATTTCTTACCAGGTAGTCACAGGTTGGCTGAAATGCATTAGTTCCACACACGTAGAGGAAAGTATCATTCAGCTGTTGCAAGACGCGCAAATAATTACGGCACTCTGTCTGTAACAGAGGATGAGGAAAGGACTAATAAACCATAGCTTCCACATTCCAACATAAACAAAAAACATTGTCCATTGCCACTACTTATGCCACATTACACTAGCAAGCCCAGGTGACACACGGGTGACACTGGGACACCATCTCCCTAAAATCTCCAGGAGCTCTAATCAATCCTGCAAGCAGCTGGTTTCCTACAGCCAGTACTATGCAGCTGCCTCGGTGTCCTAGCAGGACAGCATGCTCAGCTGGGTCCATCCCAAGCTGTTTCATGGAAGGACAAACTCCAAACACACCTCCAGTCCATGGGAACAACCAGTTAAACATGAAGTGAGTTTTAGACCTTGTCATCCCTTGTACATCTAGACGAAACAATGACAGCCAAGGCTGTTTGTTAAGTGCAAAACCTCCAATACCCTTAAATTAGCCACAAAGCTTTGTTGCCTACAGCTCTTTTTTTCTTTTTTTTTTTTTCAGTCTTTGATGTTGTCCAATGAAGTTCCATAATATCTTTAACTCTGAAACAGAATAAGGAGTTGGACCAAAATCCTTAACAAAGGATACAATAAAAATTCAGAATAATGAAGTAAAACAACTCTAGACAACCACTTAAAGAAAGAGAAAAAACCAGAGTCAATAATACCCCTTAATTCTTGCTGATACACTGCCAGATATCTCCACTAACTGTTGTTCCATGATCTTCTTAAGCAAGTTCAAGCACTGACCTTACTATTCCTTCTTATGAGACAAATTAGGTATTTCTGTGTATGGGAGAAAAAAGCAGGGGGAAGAGTGTAAAACCAGTTTTCTGCCAGATAAGGCCCTTGAAAAGCTGTATGAATGCTTTCTGCTGGCACTATACAGTACAGTGCTGATGGGTGGGGGAGAGAACTGCCCATTTAAGTTTAAGAAATAGCAGTAGTGGCTTAATACCTTGGCCCCTCTGAAACTACTGCACTGTGCAAAACACCATAGTTAAACCATAAATGGGACTAGTAGAAGGTTAGAAGTAAAGTGAGGAAAAAGCATGGCTAGCAGTAAATATGAACTGCTAAACTGGGAGCAGGAGAAAATAAAATAGATTAGAGCTTTATCAAAGTACATATTTATGGGGTCTATTATACCCCACTAAAATTTTTTGAGAGGACTTTCGGAGAGTCACACACACATCTGCTAAACATATACTCACGCACAAGACAAACTAATATCCCATATTTGCCATGGCTGTGTATCAGTATCATTAATAGCAACCACAACTGATCCATTAAAAAAAGTATTCTTTGATCCTATCCTGCAGAGGTAGGCAAGGAGGAAACACCTTAAATATTTGTCACACCTCATGTTCAAATAATGGACTGATGGTCATCAGTGGTCAGTCAAGGAAAAGAAGTAGCTAGTCAAAGGGAGACAGCCCACTCCCATCCTGATGAACCACATGAATGCAGGATAACTATCAGCCCTGGATGCCACATTTGGGGTTTTTTTATGAGAATGAACTAACCAGGCTGCACATTCAAAGATCATATCCCTCCAAGTGCAGAACAGATCTGCTTTCTGTTTTCAGAGGACTTGCAGACTTCTACTTTCAAACCTGTGTTAAAGGCCTGACCATCAGTCCTCCCAGCAAATCCTTGCTTTACTGCATCATTAAATGAAATGGTGTTACACAAACAGAAAGGTACATCCAATGCAGTCAACTACCCCAAGTAAACAGGCAAGAGAGGCAAGACAGGCCAGCCTGTGCCCTGGCAGTCATGAGGAGGTTCCCAGAAACACTGGGGGACCCTGCCAAGCTGACAGGAGGTCTGGCTGCTCTGGTGCCCTCTGAGTCACACCACAAGGGGCACACCCACTGAACAACACATAATACACCTATATGGAGCTAGTGAAAAAATAACTGGCCTCATAAAAAACCCCTATGCCCTAAAGCAAAGCACACAAAATTAATCATTCACTCCATAAAATCAAATGCTGTGCAGGAATTATTGCATTAACAAAACACAACAGTTGCTATCAATTACTTCAGTGACAGCAATACTGGTTTATTATCTTAATGGAAAACCATTAAAATTAAGTACACATTAGGGAGTGTTCAGATTTTCAAACATTCAAATAATATTGAACAAGAAAAATAATGAACTAAGAAAAAAAAAGACTAAGCATTCTGTAGTTTCTAACACTCAAGTTAATTAAAAAAAATTAGGTGATTTTTAAAAAAATTTTAATTTCAAACAGTTGGAGACTTTCTTCTTTTAATGCTACTCCTCTTGAAGTAAAATGTGCAAGATCTTTCTCGAAGTTCAATAAAAATACATACCTGTTCTGATTTGCCCTTAACTGCACATTTAGTCCTTTTATCTTCTGTGACCTTCCAGTGTAACTATGTGAAAAAACATGTAACAAAAAAGCACACTGAAAGAACTTTAACTCAATGCAAAGTCTGAAAATACTGCAGTAACACATGCAAGAAAAGGCAACCCCATCTAGAAGAAATGCAAGACGATTTGCAAGTAGCATTCAAAGGTTCAAAGCCATTTTTTCCTAGGGAGGCAACATTTTCAAATCCATGTGCCTTACTCAGAATTAAACTGCCATCTTCTGGGTTCATAATGACGATTCCCCACGAATGGCTAATGTACTTTTCATTAACATATACATTAGGGAAATGCAACTGTAACTGGCTTAAGTATTTTTTCAAATTGAACTGCTTCTCTATTTCATTAACACTTGAATAAAAAACACTTGGGGGAAGGAATCAAAGAAAATTTACTTGACTAATTTGCATTATTCTGAGAACAATTTTACAGCTACGTTGTATACGTATATGCTGGTGAAAGGGCCCACCACAACCCATGAACATGTTGTTCAGATTAAAAATCATATAGCATCTTCCAAAACACCCTGGGTGCTAGTCCATGCTGTACCTCTACATGTCAGCCTGTGTTGCTGATGCAATGAAAAGCAGGAGCCTGGGAAGGACCTGGAAGCAATATAACATTAGCAGACTTCTGCCTGGGCTAATCTACTTTGAGAATCCAGCACAAATATATTCAAAGTACTCCTCTGAGTGAGCTGATCAGACCTGTCTGCACCAGCACTTGCTGTGCAGACACACCTAGACATAAAACAGAAGATAACACCAAAAGAACAGGGCCTTCTTTTGCAGCACATCTGCAGCCTGCTCCGAGCAAGCCTCAGATTTGATTCTGTTTCAGACTACTTTTTGACTCTGATGAACAGAAAATGACCCACTCCTGGTAGTTAAGAAAACATCTAAGAACTATAATTCCCACAGTCCCTCTCGTCCATCCTGCTCCCAAGAAGAAAATACCAAAGGAGATCACCAATTACTTGTTTATATCCAGCTTCTCCTTTCTTACTCTCTTTTACTCTGTAAAATCTTCTAGAAATAGTAATGGAGTAGGCCATACAGAGCAATTTCTTTTTTAGGTACCTATATGTCTAAAATGCAATGCTACTGATATCAGGAAATTAAGTCAATTTTGGAGTACAATAATGTATTAAAAGGCATACCTCGTTCTGCTTCTCAGCAATATTCACTGCGTTTAAGGCAAAGATCACATCCCTGGCTCCTACATATAGAACATTTTTGTCTTCATTTAACAGCAAGGTTGAATAGTTTGACACTTTTGATTCATTAAAATGTATTAGCTGGACCTCTGTTGAAATGGAAAAAATATAGCACCTCATGAAGAAACACAATCACTTAGGGACAAGCTCATGAATAATCTTTTCCTAAGTTATCTAAATAGCTATTGGAAAACTTGAAAACAACAAAGGTTAATTCAGACAACCTGTGTAAAAGACAAGGGACCCCTCAGAAGCTTGGTTCAGCAGAAACAGCAGCTTCTATACATCAAAATCACTTGTCCTGACTTTCTCATTCAATTTCAAATGCTCGAGTATTTCCTCTCGTAGTGATCCCTGTAACTCACTTCTTCCTTCTTTTTTTTTCTACTTGCTTTTTCTAAACTTGTATTTTCCACATCCACTGTCAAGATTGTTCCTCTCACCTTTTCCTTTCCATATACCAATCTACTGTGGAAAATCAGGCCAGTCACCACATCCATCTGCAACTACCCTGAACAAATCCTACAAAACATTCTCCAGCTTAAAACAACTCTTCAGCATACTGACACAGCAGAGAGAAGACACTTAAGCAAATAACAAATCATTTGCAGCTGATTGTAAAGTGAAAACCAGAGATGAAATACACAACATACACACAAAATAACAGCATGAGGGAAAAATTTAAGATGAATAGAAATAAGACAAGAAAAAGAGAGAAAAGGCAGTGGAATGAGGAAGAGTGTTGAATGGACGAGAATGGCTTGAAGAAAGATGACACAAACTGATTAATACAAAAGAGTATTTTTTCTGACAGTACAACTATAATTTAAAAATGACTGAAAGCTTTTGTACATGAAGATGCGAGATTAATTATGCATGGCTTTTTACGATACAGATGAAAACAATGTACTAGTACTTCCAGTTGTATCATTAGTAATTTTACATTTTCAACTGTAATACTCCAGAAACATTAATTTTAAGACAGATTCTCAAGCATGTAATTTTGAAATATTTTACTTGGCAGAAAAATTTTCTCAAAATGGATTAACTGATTCATGCAACTCCACTGACCTAAATACCCTCTCCTATTCAAAGTAGGTTTCCCCAACTTTTAAATGCAACAATCTTTAGCAGACAGATAAGAAAAACAGCAGGAATGAAAATAAACTCCATTTCTTTTGACTAATTTGGATGTGAGTCAGCAGTACCTTACTATACCATTAAATAGCAACTTGTCTAGGCCACCCTTTCTGAAAGGCTGTGTCAGCAACTCACTAACTGCTATACTAACAATCAGGAAAAACACTTCCTACAGTCATTCTGCAGTCTGCTTATTCCTACTACATTCTTCGTCTCCATCTATTTTTTCCTACATAATGTTTGCTCAGATTTTAACATTTAAGATTGCTTCATTATACAGCCAATGTATTTGTTTGGGTTTGTTCAGTTATTATACACTTGGGTAAGTAATCAATTGCTGCTTATTAATGTTAAAGAAGGACCCAAAGACAAAAACTCTTAAAACATCCATGCCACATGGGGGAGGGGGGGAGGAGGAGGGGGTGTAGGAGCAGAAAAAAGAAAAAAATGCATATATTTACAAAATACTACTCTATAAACTTTGTTCTAAAGTCCTTTTCAGAGCCAGGCTAAATTATTAAACCAAAACCTAGGGGTTCCCTGATTTCTATTACTTCTCTTTGCACTTTTATTTGCAGACTTCTGATTAGTGTATTGGGAGATTATGCATATGTGCTGCAATTTCAAATGCAAGAAAAGCGCTGTTCTGTAAAAGACTTTCATATCTAGACACCATAAAATGATGTTGAAAGCGGTTCAAATGCTCTGTTGACAAAGGTAAAAATAATTTGTTTTAAATAAAATACCCCTACTGGGGTTTTCTCTTGAAACAAGTTTCAGTTGCAATATCCTTCAGCTGAGAAAGTCAAATTTTGAATTCCTCCTTGTTTCAAAACTGCTCTGTTTTCAAAGCTGCTTGAAGGAACCAAAGTCAGTTAACCCAGAGCCCAAATGACTTTTGAATATTCTGGTCCTAAGCATTTCAGGAGGTGAGCAAAGTAGCAACACCTGACCCACTCACAGCAAACTGGCTGAAAGAACCTAAAGCCTCAGTTCAAATCCCACAGAAACCCTGAGGATGTGGCAATGTCCCAAGTTACAATACTTGAATTTCTGTTCTTACCTTTGTGTTCCCAAGTCATCCTCGGCACTGGGCCAAATGCTACTGACACGTCTAGCAAGAAACCCCAAACCGCATAAAAAGCACACAGAGCCATCTTCAGTGTCCCTGCTCTTCGGGGCTCCCTGGATAACTGCAGGAGGTAGCGTTTCTTTGGCAGATGAAATGGAGACCCCAGAGAGTGTTAGAAACCAGACATTTCAGCTCTTGAGAGCAACACAACAAGGGAGGCTGGAACGACTGTACAAGTACGTGCTTTTCAGCAGATCATTTCAAGAGAACGCACATTTTCCAGGATGCTGCATACAAAGACTGCCCACACGCTCCCCAGGCTGCAGAGCTGCTGAGAAGTGTGACTGAGTGCATTCTTCTGTTTGCCAGAGAAATAAATGATGCTGTGGAGAGACGGGGAAGCAAGAAGTAAAAGATAAAGCAAACCAAATACTGCCAAAAATAGCACTGATGTCGCAGCATTTCTACAGCTGTCTGCATATCTTAATTTGGATACAAAATATACTAATTGGTGAAAATAATACTCTTAAAAATAAGACACACATTACATGGCAAATGCACGATAATTGAAAGCAATCATTTCAATCTAAAATTTCCAAGTGTAAATACTTTGAATTGTCAATTATGTTTAATACACAAAACTCGATTCTAGTCTAGTCTTTCGATAGTGTGTCAAAGAAAATCCCAACTCTCTAACAAACAATAAACAAAGATAACAAAAACCACTAAGAACATGAGACATGCAGCATTAATAGTAAGAATGGTTACACAAGTCTGCTGTACGTCCCATACTTGGGATCTTAGAGCTAAGTCCTTTTTAGTGAAGTTTTCTGTAACACTACTAATTCATACTCAAGGTGTGTGGTATCCAGGAGGTGGAAATACAGCTACACAAACAAAGAGCTAATGCACTGCATACAAAAATTAAGAGAGAAAACACTTCAACAGTGAAACTACTATATAGACAGTACCATGAAAGTCATTGTGCGTCTAAGTCAACTATTACTCTCAGACCCAGAAAAGCCTGTCCTAATAAACAAAACTATTCACTGCTTTCTCACCATCTTCCAGAAGTCTCCACTCCTCCTGTCTTCCTACAACCACTCCTAGGTGAAGACTCCAGAAGCAGTGAGTGCATTCATCAATTACTAGATTATAAATAGGTTTTGAGGCCTGTACACTTGGGGTGATAATGAAATTAACATGTTGCTCTTTTGCAGCACGGCACAAGATGCTAGATTTTCACTGTGCCATCACTGCCTGAGACACTGAGGTGACTCTAGTAGGAGACACACTACAACAAAAGGTAACTGTAATACCTAGAAGTTATCCAGCAGGACGGCAAGTGAAGGTGTATTGATTTGGATGGCTTGGTTTTGGTAGCGGGTGGGCTACGGCGGTGGCTCATGGAACAATCTGCTAGAAGTTTCCACAACATCCAGTAGAGCCAACCTGTGGCAGCTCCAGAGACAGACAGGCTGCTGGCCAAGGCTGGCCCAATTACAAATGGTAGCAATGTCTCTGTGTTAATATATTTAAGAAGAAATCAAAATACAGTTGGTGGAACAGTTTTAGCTGTGAGCAGAAAAGAGCAGAGTGAGAACATGTGAGAGGATCAAGAGCCCTGCGGACACCAAGGGCAGTGCAGCAGGAGAGGCAGGAGGGGCTCCAGGCACAGAGCTGGGATTCCCCTGCAGCCCCTGGTGCAGCCCATGGTGAAGCAGCTGTGCCCCTGCAGCCCAGGGAGGTCCATGGGGATGCCGAGATCCACCCACAGCCCATGGAGGAGACCCAGGCTGGAGCAGGTGGATGCTATAGGAAGCTGTGAAGAGAACTGAAGAAGCCCTGAGAACTGTGAAGAGAGGGGCTCTGCTCCCTGCTGCAGCAGCCTTTCCTTGAAGGACTGCACCCCATGGAAGAGTGACCCATGCTGCAGCAGTTCTGGGAGGACTGTGTGTCCATGGGAGGGACTCACATTGCAGCAGTCACAGAAAGCTTCTCTCTTGAGAGGGACTCACATCAGAGAAGCCCATGGAGAACACTGTCCTGTGGAGGGACCCCACAGTGCAGCTGGAGAATGACTCCTCCCCTGAGCAGCAGGATAAACCACGGCTGATGAATTTACCATTACCCCCATTCCCTGTCCTCCTGCACCACTGGGGTAAGGAGGTAGAGCTTGGGAAGGAGGGAGGGGTGGGGTGAAAGTTGTTTTTAAAGACTTTTTTTACTTCTCATTATCCTGCTCTGTGTTAGTAATGTTTTCAATTCATATGTCTAATTAGAGCCTGCTTTGCCCACAATGATATTAGATGAGTGATCTCAACCAGTCCTTATCTCTACCCATGAATCCTTCCTTAAATTTTCTCTCCCCTGTCCAGCTGCTCAGGAGAGTGAGTGAGCAGCTTTTGTGGGAGCGTGGCATCCAGTCAGTGTCAACCCATGACAGAAGGTTACAAAATCATTAGTAACATTAAAAAGGAAGGGGCCAGTACTTGAAAAACACAGAGGTAAAAAGACTAAGGGAAAGCTGCATCAAGAACATCTCTAAGCACGAGCAAGATTCCTCTGGGAGGACCTGGGTTTAAGCAGGAAAAGGCAAGGAATCTCTAGTAAGCACAGCCAGTGTATCTTAAGTAAGGTGGTAGAGTAGAAGACGGGCAACTACATTCTAAGTGTTTACACCTCCTTTACGAAATGATCACAGGCAAGACTGAAAGATTCAGGAATCTCATTTATTTCTATAAATATCTTATCTACTAAGAAAATCATCCATACAAGACTGTAACTTGCTCAAGCTGAACCTGAACTGTATTTTTTTTCTGGTGTTTTTGGTCTTGGTAAGCACAAATCCAACTGATTGTAGCAGATCATATAAATTATTTTGGGTTTTAATCATGCTTTCAGTTAAGCTTGCTTAAGTTAGGTTTTTTGGTGTACCTTTCATCCTTCCTGTTTATCATCACATACAAGCAATTCCAGGTTTTGCTCACCAATACATTAACAAGTGCCAACTCATCTGAATTACAAGGCATGGCATATTCTGAGGCAAGCAAACAGCTTTACAGATAAGTGTTTAAAAAGAGATCAATTATTAAGTTCCAGGCAGTTTAGCTACTTTAAGAGAAATGTAAGGAGGAAAACAGCAGTTTGAATACAGCTAATC